>NW_027466967.1:0-2500 GCF_046128005.1 Genypterus blacodes
TCTCTCTCCTCCATCTTTACAGCTCATCAATAGTCTCTGTTCTGTTCAGTCAGTGAATTGAATTGATCCAATAAAAAGAATTGCTCAGACCGAGGTGGGGGAGGGGCAGAGGATCAGGCCAGGGAGACACTTGTTGGTATCACACACACTCTCACACACTCACACACACACACACACACACACACACACACACAAACACTCACACACCACACACACACACACACACACAGGATCAGTGTGCTGGGGCGTGTGTCATATGTGTGAATGTAGGAGTGCCTGATGTGCTTCACTGCTCTTGTTTATGAGGCCTGTCAACACACACTGATTCATTACACTCAACACACACACACACAGAACGTGTGTGTGTGTGTGTGATCCATGTAATGTCTGCACACTCCTCCTCCCAAACCACACGGCTCACGATGAAGAGCAGAGAGTTCAGGACAGTGTGTGACTTTAGTGGCCTCACTAGTGTGTGTGTGTGTGTGTTACAGTTACAGTTGTGTAGTTACAGACTGATACGTTGACCTCTGACCTTTGAGCCTAACTCTACATTTACTGACTTGTTGAATCTGGTCTCTGCCTGTGCTCCTGCTGCTCCTGCTCCTCCTGCTCCTCCTGCTCCTCCTGGTGCTCCTTCTCCTCCTGCTCCTCCTGCTCCTCCTGGTGCTCCTTCTCCACCTGCTCCTCCTGCTCCTCCTGCTCCTCCTGCTCCTCCTGCTCCTCCTGCTGCACCTGCTGCTCCTGCTCCTCCTGCTCCACCTGCTCCTCCTGCTCCTCCTGCTCCTCCTCCTCCTCCTGCTGCTGCTCCTGCTCCTCCTGTTCCTCCTGCTCCTCCTGCTCCTCCTGCTCCTCCTCCTCCTGCTGCTGCTCCTGCTCCTCCTGCTCCTCCTCCTCCTGCTGCTGCTCCTGCTCCTCCTGCTCCTCCTGCTGCTCCTGCTCCTCCTGCTCCTCCTGCTCCTCCTCCTCCTCCTGCTGCTCCTGCTCCTCCTGCTCCTCCTGCTGCTCCTGCTCCTCCTGCTCCTCCTGCTCCTCCTCCTCCTCCTGCTGCTCCTCCTCCTCCTGCTCCTCCTGCTGCTCCTGCTCCTCCTGCTCCTCCTGCTCCTGCTGCTGTTGCATCATGCAGGCGTCTCCTGTGACATTATTACTGCTTGTTTTCGCTCTTCAGCTCTGAGCTCCTGGGAGTTGTGCTAATCGTCCCCCTGGTGGTGAGACCGGTCCTCTGCTGGGCCTCTGCTGTGCTGATCTGTGCTGGCTCCTCCCTCACAGTGTGACATCATTACAGTCTGATGAAGAAGCACCAGGTCTGCGTCTCACTTCAGTCAGAGATGCTTGTTCCCTGTGTAGCCTTGACCTCTGACCTCTGACCCCTGACACACGGCAGCACAGATGCAGAGCAGATATCCGCTCGCACTTCCAGAGCGCCCTGCTTGCCGCTGGTCTCTCTCTGGCGTTCATCAGCTTCAGCTTCCTGCAGCTCCATCTGCTTTATCTGCCTTTAGCCTGTTAGCTGCTTGAATACTTTTATCTTCATGCATTTAGTTGCTGATGAAGACGCTGATTACTGCCATGAGGCACACTGTCACTCTACACACACACACACACACACACACACCCCCACCCTGACGGAGGCATTAGAGCAGGACAAAGTGTGTGTGAGAGGAGAAGCTCATCTACGCACACACACACACACACACACACACACACACACACACACACACACACACACATCAGGCCACATTGTGAGTTTCAGTCGTTGGTTGGCTCCGCCCCCCTGGTCTCCATGGTGACAGCAGCGCTCCTATAGAGATCAGATGATTTGTGCTGAGGGTGAAGGTTTGAATCCACAGCAGAGGGGGAGGAGCCAGAGAGGAGACTCAGACAGGAAGTTTGGGCTTCACTTCCTGTTTCCACAGTCAGATACATGTCAGGTGTGTGTGTGTGTGTGTGTAGATAGGGTCAGCAGTGAGGGTCAGAGGTCAATTGATCTGAGGCAGAGTGCTGTACATCACATCCTGTGTGTGTGTGTGTGTGTGTGTGTGTGTGTGTGTGTGTGTGTGTGTGTGTGTGTGTGTGTGTGTGTGTCCTTCTCTCCTGGGGACCCAGCTGTAGAGGGCGAGCTCAGCGGGGGGGCGTCAGGGCGTCAGATAGAGGGGCCGTGTGGTCGCTCTGCAGGATGAAGAGCGGCATGTTGGTGATTTAGCTGCAACAGAGCGTCCATTCAGCTGCCAGAGCGTCTGGATTTACGCCAGGCCAGAGCTCGAGGAGACGGAGCGCTCCTCCGACCTCCGCCGGCCGGGAAGAGTGATGGAGGGCGTGAAGGCAATAAGAGGGGGGCGGGGCTGTGGAGGAGGGAGTGAAGGGGAGCGCCGGTGCTCCGGTCTCATCTGTAACTGAACCTGACATCCAATACTGAAGATCAATACTCTGCAGAGAGCGGCACACGTCTGCAGGCTGCACCAGAACACGTATGAAGCATGACAGGCACCAGAACACGTAT
>NW_027466967.1:7500-25000 GCF_046128005.1 Genypterus blacodes
TCAGATACACAGGCTGCTGCAGCTGAGACTGTGTGTGTGTGTGTGTGTGTGTGTGTGTGTGTGTGTGTGTGTGTGTGTCTCTCTGTGTCTCCAGCTGGCCCAGATTCTGCCCACAGAGGAGAACTTCCTGCTGTGCTTCAGAGAGTTTGTGGGCTCCAGCACTCAGTTCATGGCTGTAAGTATGAAGTCAGGCTCAGCCGCTGATGTCCGTTTAGTCTTTATTCTTTACTCTTCTCATGTTTTGTGTTTTCATCTGAAAAATCCCAGCACTTCTGAAAATATAACAATTTTATTCTTCAACATTTTTTTTCCGAACGTTGTTTCTTGGAGATATGACTGATGACTTATTCTCCCAACAGTTTGACTTATTTTCTCCAAACCGTACCACTTTGTCACACACACACTCACACACACACACACATGCACAGACACACACACACACCCCCACACACACACACACACACACACACACACACACACACACACACACACACTCACACACGTTCATGCTGCAGCCGTGTTGTGTTCAGGGTGCTCTGCGTTCTCACACATACATTATGAATGGGCGCAGCTTTCAGCAGCAGCGGTTCAGGGATCCATCTTTGATAAGGGGCCACGTCAGGGCCTGACCCATATGAAACCACAGCAGGAGGGCCTGGACCTGCAGGGACAGACTAGATCCTGGAGTCAGGGCGGGCTGTGGTCAGAGAAGAATCAAGAGGACAGTTGGTCACATGTCACAGGATGTGAGGCGTTACTTCTGGCTTGGTTGCACAATTATCCTGCGACTCCTACTGGTGAGACTTGAGGTAGCATGGAGGAGGACAGGATGTGAGGACAGGATGTGAGGACAGGATGTGAGGACAGGATGTGTGGACACGATGTGAGGACAGGATGTGAGGACAGGATGTGAGGACAGGATGTGAGGACAGGATGTGAGGACAGGATGTGAGCCAAGGGAAAGTCAATCTTAAACATCTTCAGTCCAGAACTGAAGAAGCGTCTCCTCTCATTCTCCTGGATACACAGAGCTAACACGACATCATGCTCTCTCCTTCTGCAGGCTTGGCGGAGGTATGACACCGACCGTAGTGGATACATCGAGTCAAACGAGCTGAAGGTAAAGTAAACACCAAACCCTCCTGTGCTCAGTCCTTCATACCTGCAGTGTTTGATGGGCGTTTCTCTGCAGGGTTTCCTGTCCGACCTCCTGAAAAGAGCCAACAGAGACTACGATGACAAGAAGCTCATAGAGTACACACAGACCATCGTGAGTATCTGCTGCAGAGGAGGAGAAACTCATACATGAATGGCCACCATGTGATTGGAAGGGTCAGGAACCAAACATGGAGCTGCTGTACACTTTACTGTCTGCAGGAGGAACCCTGGTGTTCCTACACGGCACTCATGTAGAGAAGAACAGAGAAGTGAGGAGGTGTGAGCCTCATGACATCATCACACAGTTCTGTTAGTGAACCAGGAGATACGCTGAGCTTTTATTGTGGAGGGCAGAACTTCTATCTTTGTGCTGTAGAAGAAACAACCACATGGATCCATGAGGGTCCATCAGAGAAGAAGAACATCTACACACTGATGACTTAGAGGAGCAGAAATGACACTTTGTCAGATCAGCAGTGTTGATTGAGTTCTGGCTCACACACACACACATACACACATACACACACACACACACACACACACACACGTCTCCTCGCTCTTTCTGCCAGAAATCAAACATAAACTCTGAGTGAGGGAAGTGTGTGTTTACATTCAGTGCTGCTAATACACAACTGAGCTCACACTCCTGACTGCAGCCTCATACGGTCATACATGACGGGTCATACATGACGGGTCATACATGACGGGTCATACATGACGGGTCATACATGACGGGTCATACATGACGGGTCATACATGACGGGACAGGAGGATGATGAAGAGGAGGATGATGAAGGCTTCATGTTGTGATCTTCTCTCTGTGCAGTTGAGGATGTTTGATCTGAATGGAGATGGGAAGCTGGGCCTGTCTGAGATGGCCAGGTGAGGCAGATCAGATCTCTATGAGCTCTAAACTCAACATTTATCTTTGGTTCCTTACATTTTATAATTATTGAAGGATGTAAACAAACAGAAAGCTTTGTCTTTGTTTGCAGGCTTTTGCCTGTTGAGGAAAACTTCCTGCTGAAGTTTGAGGTAAGATGAAGCCACACACACACTGATCCTGTCTTCATGCTCTCAGTGCTCTGATGAAGATGAAGGCAGGATGATGATGAGGATGTGGATGAGCTCAGCTGTGTCTCTGCCCGGCCGGCTGCTCGCTGAGGAAACACGAGTTGCGCATTGATCCAACTAAAAGTTTGTCATTTGAGACTTCCTGTTATACAGGAAAGATGAGGCTGGGAGAGTTTAGGTTCATTCTGACGACCTTTCAACTCCCAATCTGACGAGCCAATCCATAAACAATCAATGTGTGAAAGGTGAAGCTCTCAGCTGTCAATCAGGCTGACATGTCTGCAGATACACATCATGTTTACCTTCACGTGTGACAGCGTTCAGGCTTCTGCTCTCATTCTGCTTCTTATCAGCGTATATAAATGTCCATATCTTGGATTCATGAGTGTGATATCAATGTGATGTCATGTAAACGTACAGACTGGAGCCACAGTCAGTCGCTTTAATGCAGCGACATCATCATGGATTCAGTGCAGGAGGATTAGAGGAGCTGAGAGCAGCGAGGACATATGGACACAAACGCTGTTTGCTTAAGTTAAAACCTCGTCTGGGAATTAAACGTCTGACTGCACGACACAACAACAGCAGGACAGAGTTTATATTTCATTACACAGATCGACCCGGCGTCCTCGGATGTGGACGTGAGGTTTTCTCTTCCCTACAGATTAAACATCTCTGTGCTTCACTTAAACCTGTCGTCCTCCTGTCTGTACATTTGTTCGCTGCCCCCACTTTGAGACGCTAGAAGAAATAGTAGACAGGAGGAAATTGGTTGAACTCTTTGTGTTCATACAGTATGTAGAACATTTACACCGTGTTCTGGTTCAGACTCATCAGGTCCCAGAGACCCAAACAGACAGGAGACATAGAGTATAGAGTATAGAGTATAGAGTGAGATGTAAATATAGATGTATAGATGTAGATGTGTAGATGTAGATGTGTAAATGTAGATGTGTAGATGTAGATGTGTAGATGTAGATGTGTAGATGTAGATGTGTAGATGTAGATGTATAGATGTAGATGTGTAGATGTAGATGTGTAGATGTAGATGTGTAGATGTAGATGTGTAGATGTAGATGTATAGATGTAGATGTGTAGATGTAGATGTATAGATGTAGATGTGTAGATGTAGATGTGTAGATGTAGATGTGTAGATGTAGATGTGTAGATGTAGATGTGTAGATGTAGATGTGTAGATGTAGATGTGTAGATGTAGATGTATAGATGTAGATGTGTAGATGTAGATGTGTAGATGTAGATGTGTAGATGTAGATGTACATATTTATAGACGTGTTGAGTTGTGATGTGTTTGTTCCTGGACAGTTAGCATGCAGATAAATCTTCTATATTCTCTGGTGTATCTAACAGAAGCAGATCAAGCATTCCTCTGGGAGGAGGATTATTCTGTCTGATCAGGATTAACTCAACTCTAATCTCACTTATCATAATCTGTGTGGATTGATATGAGTTGTGGCTTTTATCACAGTGCGTCTGTCACATCTGGGCCTTCTGTCTTCTCTCCCACAGGGCGTCACGCTCACCGCCCAGCAGTTTGATGCCCTCTTTGCTTTCTATGACAAGGTGACGCCCGGGTCTCCCTGGGTTACGTTCTGCACACACACACGTAGATCCAGCATGTGTAGAATCATTTCACTGATCTCTCCTGTCTCTGGTATCAGGACGGTAACGGTTACATAGACGAGCACGAGCTGGACGCTTTGCTGAAGGATCTCTGCAAGAAGCACAAAATGGTAAGCAGGGATCGTTGATGATTGATGGATTGAGTATAAAGTGATCACAGAGCGCCGGCCTCCTGTGAGCTGTGTGTGTTTGTGCTGCTCAGGATGTGAGTGCGTCCGGACTGGTGGGCTACAAGAAGAGCATCATGGCTCTGTCAGACGGGGGGAAGCTCTACCGCGCAGAGCTGCAGATCGTCCTGTGCCGGGACGCCGTGACCCCCTAGCTCCTCCTCTTCCTCCTGACCTGCTGCATGCCCCGTCCTGACCTCGCCTGTGACCTGTGACCCCTGACCTTAGCGTGACAGCTGACATGCTCTGCAAAGCAGAAGTGTAGCTCCGGCCCTGTTGTTGTAGCTTTTTTTACGTTAGAGATTCATCCTGAGATAACAAAAGGAAACAAAGAATATAAGGAAGGTTACTTCTGTTCATTTCTATATGCATTTGTACTTAAACATTTCTCTCATATTATTGTTTGATCCCCATTGACCACATAAAAATGTTTAATTTAATTTAATTTAATTTAATTTATAATTATTATTATTATTTTATTTTATTTGTGCTGTTCTATAAAGATGTTATGAAGTGAATGAATAAATAAAGATGTATTAACAAAGAGCTCCTGTAGCGGCTGTACGTGTGTCTGTACGTGTGTGTGTGTGTGTGTGTGTGTGTCTGTCCATCACACCCTCACATGCAGATGCACCAACACAGAAGTCAAACAGGGAAATGTTCAGTGGGTTTCTCTTTTTTGTCAGTAACTCATCACTCTGTTCTGTGTGTGTGTGTGTGTGTGTGTGTGTGCTCATGTCTGCTGGTCTTTATCTTTTAGGCTTGTTGACATCTGGAAGAACAGATCTCACTTTCTCTAGAAAACAGTCCAGAAATCCCGACCTCCTGATGTTTCTGCTGCAGTTTCCTCAGAACAGAAACGTTTCTCTCTGCAGGACGACTCAGCATGAAGAACGTCCACCTGCCATCAATAAACCAGCAGCACTTCATCTTTAATTAAACTCTCTCTCTTTAAAGCACAGCAAGCACACACACACACACACACACACACACACACATTCAGTGCTCACTTCCTGGGCATTATGGTTTATCTTTAATGTCTTTATATACATGTGGGAAGCACACAGGCGCGCACACACACACACACACACGCGCACACAGAAACACACACACACACGCTCGCACACACAAACACACACAGTGTTCGTCCAAGCTGCTAACTGCTGACAACAAGGAAAAGTGGACTTATATCCGCTCTGATTCCCTCACACACATCAGTCCCACTGAGAGAAATGAGACAAGCAAGTACAACCCACAGATCAGAGAGAATCAGTCTGTCATTCACTCACACACACACACACACACACACACACACAGTCCTGTCAGTGTCTGCCATCTCATCATCCAGGCGATCACATGTGGGGTGTTTTCATGCAGAGTGTGTAATCACTGTGCTGGTGTGTGTGTGTGTGTGTGTGCGTGTGTGTGTATCATGGTACTGGAACAAGCCTTTATTAATCCTTTATCAACCATCACTTACATGATTGATCCCCTCTTCTAAATGAAGAGCAGATCTGAATCTGTGTTTGTGTCAGAATCAAACACACAAAGTTGCTTTTTGTTGATGAATATTAAATGAGACTTTATCCTCTGTAGTGTTTCTTCATTAGGCTCTGATGTTGTTTTGGAGAAATTAGATGACCTAGAAAATCTGTGTGTGTGTGTGTGTGTGTATGGTTATATGTATGGAGCTATTTTTGGGTGGTACTGATTTCTTTTATCCTCCACAGACACACAGAGGATCAAAGACCATGAAGAAACTGCAAAAGAATACACAGAGTACACACACATCTCTGCAGCAGAAGCACACACACCCACACTCTCTCTCACACACAGGGTCTTAGTGCTGGGGTCTTAGTGCTGGGTGCTCTGGTCTCTCTAAGCTGAGACGTCACTCTTCCTCTCTGATGGCTTCATGTGATCCTTGGTCTTCTCTCAGAGCTCCTTTCAGCTCTGTGCTCCTCAGGATCCTCTTCACTGTTCCCTCCTCTGGAGACCTTTATAGATTCTTTAGATTCATTATACATATTAAACAAGGTGTATCTGTAAATAAGATGAATAACTAACTGCAGAGTGACAGCTGTGACTCCTGATGCGTTCACTTACACTTCAACATCTACTGTGTTTAACAAGACAACATTACGATGCAAGAAAACAGCTTTGATCGCGCGTTGACAGGCAGAAAGGAGAGAAGATGGACGAGATGAAAGTTCAGCCCCAAACTGTGCAACACTGCCATCAGCTGGACAGAACGAGTCACTACAGCACCGCTGAGCCTGATCAGCACAGCGTCACCTGCATTCTGATGTCATATGGTATGATATGATGTCATATGAAAGTGTGTGTGTGTGTGACATCACTGTGGTCAAGACGCTGCACCGGGCCAGAAACCATGAGCTTCCCTGATCAAAGGTCAGGGGTCAACACAATGGGCCGTTAGCATCGAGCTTGTGTTCAACTCTACAGAGCAGCAGCTTTGCTCTACATCAGGGGTGTCCACACTTTTTCAGCTCGGGAACTTTTAACGATATGCTTAAAAAATATATAATATATATATATATATATATATTATTTAATTTTTTTTTGGGATGCGATGCAATCGACCCACATTGCCTTCGCGATCGACCTGTCGACCTTTTTCAGTAACTTTATTTATAATTGTAGCAACAAGACTAAATGAAGAGCAACATAAACCTGAGCTGACCTCTGAGTGACGTCATCAGGATGATAAAGTTACACTGAACGATCACAGACAGGAATCTGACCTCCAAACTCTACCCGTGTTTGTAATTCTTCTTCTTCTTCTTCTACTGTAATAAAACCCCCGTGCGTGCTCTGCTGTGACGTCAGCGCGTATCCGGAGTGGCATAGTGCGCGTGCGCGTGTCCTTCACCACCGTCCACATCCCCGCAGGTTCGACTCCCCGCCGCAGCTCCGTCATGGCTCTGCTCAAGTCCCACAAGGCGCTGTTCTCTCTGGGCCACCTGGCGCCCTGCCTGGGCTCTCTGTCCGCCCGGAACAGGTGAGCTCCACACACCGGACCGGACCGGACCGAGTCGCGACTCTGCGGGGTTCTGAGCCCGGCTCGTGCCGCGGTGGCGCCGCAGCAGCTTCAGATGCGCGTGAGCGAGCGGTGAACGCGTCCGGTACCGTCGGTTCCGTACGGGGTTAAGTCCCGGTAAACGACACAGAATGACCTCTATGCCGGTATCCGCGCGCCGTTAGCCCGCTAGCTAACGCAGACAGGGGTCACGTGGTGCCACAGGCCCCGGATGTGAGCTCTGATCAAAGCTGATCAACAGGGGCCGCCCCGCGGGTCAGAACCTGCTGCTGCTGCGGGCCAGCTGTGACCTCTGACGGCTGAGGCTGAGCAGCTGTCACTGCTCTGTCGCGGCTCTATCGCCATCAGAGTCACGCAGCAGCAGAGTTTCCTGTCAAAGCTCCGCCGCGCTGAGCCTCAGGTTGATCTAAACCGGATCGATAGTATAAATGTGTCGTACATGTCATGTTGTGTTTTAATCGTTGCTTTAGTTCGTTAAAGTCTTAACTCTTTTACCGAACAGTACTCAGACACTTTGGGCCCAGCTGATTGGCTGAGGTGATCCGCCCTCATCTTTGATTGGTTAATGTGTGGCACGTGAACGTTCAGACTGAGGACAGGCTCGGTTGGTGTCTCTATGTATTCACTTCCGGTTCTGTCTGCAGAGTTACCTTTTATAGAGCAGCTGGACTGAAACATGAACTGAGCCTGACTGACTGTCTCATGTAGAGGGCAGATAGAGCAGAGCAGATAGAGCAGTCATTCAAGTCCAGGTCCAGGGTCCTGATCTGAGGCTGATTAGCCCTCTGGAGCCTTTGGACCCTGATCCTGCCCGTGTGTTTGTTCATGTCCCTGACCCGTTTACATGTAAACAAAGCAGCTCTGTCCCTGTTGCTCTGTGTGTTAGAGGCTTCGTCCTTCCTCATCACTGAGCCTGAGTGTGTGAGCTCTCTGAGTGTGTGTGAGCTCACACACTCTCCACTGCCACACCCAGCCCATGATGATGGAGATGATGAAGATGATGCAACCGCTGTACAAACTTCTCCATCGATGTCAGAATCTGGGTCAGAGGTCATTACCTTTGTTGTGGGCCCAGATGTCCAGGCCCAGTGTTCTGATCTTTAGTTAAGGAGACCTTTGACCTTTGCAGAGCTTTAAGGCCTCCTAAGTTTAGCTGCAGACTGTGGAGGAGGAAACCTGAGAGAGGTGTGTGTGTGTGTGTGTGTGTGTGTGTGTGTGTGTGTGTGTGTGTGTGTGTGTGTGTGTGTGTGTGTGTGTGTGTGTGTGTGTGTGTGTGTGTGTGTGTGTGTGTCTCTCTGTGTGTGTGTGTGTGTGTGTGTGTGTGTGTGTGTCAGACATGTGAGCCGTACAGCAGCCAGCAGGCATGTGTCCTCAGGGTCACATTATTAACTACACATGGATAGGTTTGAGGTCAAAGGTCACTGACATGACAAACAGGACTCTGTGGTGTGAAACCTGTTCCCTTCCTGTTCCTCTAATCCACTTACAGAGCGGACAGACTGGACCTCTGTGCTGGGCAGGATTAGCCTCAGCCTGCCAGTCTAAGCTCAGGGCCTCACTGATCCAGTTAAGGGAGAACAAAACAAGAAGAGGAAGAAAATCAAACTATCAAAAGAAATCTGATCAAATCTGTCATGATGAGCCGACGGACTGTGGTTCTGATCCGTGTGTTGGGGGTTCTGTTCTGAGGCTTCTCCTCCTGCTCAGCTGGACTCTGGACCTGTTTGATGATGATGATGATGTGTGTTTGGTGGCTCACATGATAGAGCAGCTGAGGGTCACGTGTGCTCGAGCTGCAGCCTGACCAGAGGTTTTACTGCAGTGACCGCCTGCTTCCTGTCTCTGCAGCTCATGGTGGGGTGGAGTCCAGATGGGCCCCCCCGACCCCATCCTGGGGGTCACCGAGGCCTTCAAGAAAGACCCCAACCCCAAGAAGATGAACCTGGGGGTGGGGGCCTACAGGGATGACCAGGGAAAACCCTTCGTCCTCAAAAGTGTCCGCAAGGTACGCCGGGTTTGACACGCGTGTTCAATCATCATCATGCATCTATTGAGTTAACTACAGAGTTCCTCCTCTCTTCTCTGCAGGCTGAGGAGATTGTTGCAGCGAAGCAGCTGGATAAGGAGTACCTGCCCATCGGAGGCCTGGGAGACTTCACCAAGGCCTGTGCTCAGCTGGCTCTGGGGACTGACAGCCAGGTCCTCAGCAGTGGCAGGGTGAGTGACAGCAAACCACACAGGGAGGGGGGAGGGAGAGGGAGGAAGAGGGAGGGAGTGAGAGAGTGACTGAGTGAGAGTCAGGGTGAGTGACACCAAACCACACACGGAGGGGGGAGGGAGGAAGAGGGAGGGAGGGAGTGAGTGAGTGAGAGTCAGGGTGAGTGACAGCAAACCACACAGGGAGGGGGGAGGAAGAGGGAGGGAGTGAGAGGGAGTGACTGAGTGAGAGTCAGGGTGAGTGACAGCAAACCACACAGGGAGGGGGGAGGAAGAGGGAGGGAGTGAGAGGGAGTGACTGAGTGAGAGTCAGGGTGAGTGACAGCAAACCACACAGGGAGGGGGGGGGGAGAGGGAGGAAGAGGGAGGGAGTGAGAGAGTGACTGAGTGAGAGTCAGGGTGAGTGACAGCAAACCACACACGGAGGATGGAGGGAGGAAGAGGGAGGGAGTGAGAGTGACTGAGTGAGAGTCAGGGTGAGTGACAGCAAACCACACAGGGAGGGGGGAGGGAGAGGGAGGAAGAGTGAGGGAGTGAGAGGGAGTGACTGAGTGAGAGTCAGGGTGAGTGACAGCAAACCACACAGGGAGGGGAGAGGGAGGAAGAGGGAGGGAGTGAGAGAGTGACTGAGTGAGAGTCAGGGTGAGTGACAGCAAACCAAACAGGGAGGGAGGAAGAGGGAGGGAGTGAGAGAGTGACTGAGTGAGAGTCAGGGTGAGTGACACCAAACCACACACGGAGGGGGGAGGGAGGAAGAGGGAGGGAGTGAGAGTGACTGAGTGAGAGTCAGGGTGAGTGACAGCAAACCACACAGGGAGGGGGAGGGAGAGGGAGGAAGAGTGAGGGAGTGAGAGGGAGTGACTGAGTGAGAGTCAGGGTGAGTGACAGCAAACCACACAGGGAGGGGAGAGGGAGGAAGAGGGAGGGAGTGAGAGAGTGACTGAGTGAGAGTCAGGGTGAGTGACAGCAAACCACACAGGGAGGGAGGAAGAGGGAGGGAGTGAGAGAGTGACTGAGTGAGAGTCAGGGTGAGTGACACCAAACCACACACGGAGGGGGGAGGGAGGAAGAGGGAGGGAGTGAGAGAGTGACTGAGTGAGAGTCAGGGTGAGTGACAGCAAACCACACAGGGAGGGGGGAGGGAGAGGGAGGAAGAGGGAGGGAGTGAGAGGGAGTGACTGAGTGGGAGTCAGGGTGAGTGACACCAAACCACACACGGAGGGGGGAGGGAGGAAGAGGGAGGGAGTGAGAGAGTGACTGAGTGAGAGTCAGGGTGAGTGACAGCAAACCACACAGGGAGGGAGGGGGGAGGGAGAGGGAGGAAGAGGGAGGGAGTGAGAGGGAGTGAGAGGGAGTGACTGAGTGAGAGTCAGGGTGAGTGACAGCAAACCACAGAGGGAGGGAGGGGGGAGGGAGAGGGAGGAAGAGGGAGGGAGTGAGAGAGTGACTGAGTGAGAGTCAGGGTGAGTGACACCAAACCACACATGGAGGGGGGAGGGAGGAAGAGGGAGGGAGTGAAAGAGTGACTGAGTGAGAGTCAGGGTGAGTGACACCAAACTGCACAGGGAGGGGGGGAGTCAGAGTGAGTGCGAGAGTCAAGAGGGTGAGTGAGTGAGAGAGAGAGAGACAGAGAGAGAGTCTGCACATTACTCCTCTCCCTGGAGGTGCCAGAGTGCATCCTTCCTTCCTTCCTTCCATCCTTCCACGTCCGCTCATCAGCTCTCCTCTCTTCACAGAGCATCACTGTCCAGACCATCTCAGGAACTGGGTCCCTGCGGATCGGAGCCAACTTCCTGGTGAGCTTGTTCTTCACAGCTCTCTCCACAGCCTCAGACGAGGCGTGGCTCTGCTTCAGCTCACCGTGTCTCTGCTCTTCTGCAGGGTCGCTTCCACGGCGGTCCTAAAGACGTGTACCTGCCTAAGCCCTCCTGGGGGAACCACACGCCCATCTTCAGAGACGCAGGCATGCAGCTCAAAGCCTACAGATACTACGACCCGTCCAACTGCGGCTTCGACTTCAAAGGAGCCATGGAGGACATTTCTGTAAGAGCGCAGTCTTCCCTCAGGTCCTCAGCCTGTGAGCAGCAGGTGTGATTGTTCTGACCCGAGCACCTGATCTTCATTCACTCTTAGAACATCCCAGAGCAGAGCGTGATCCTGCTGCACGCCTGCGCCCACAACCCCACCGGTGTGGACCCCCGGCCTGAGCAGTGGAAGGAGATGGCAGAGATCGTGAAGGTGAGTGTGGACCGGCAGAGACGGGTCAGAACCAGGTGACGGGTCCAGATCCGGGCCCTTCTATCTGGCCTGCCCACCTCTCTGGTGCGGGGTCTGATCTGGTTTTGTTCTCTCAGAAAAGGAACCTGCTGGTGTTCTTCGACATGGCGTACCAGGGCTTCGCCAGCGGAGACATCGACCGCGACGCCTGGGCTGTGCGTCACTTCATCGAGCAGGGACACAACATCGTTCTGTCCCAGTCCTTCGCCAAGAACATGGGACTGTACGGTGAGTCAGAGCGCCACACAGGCACACACACACACACACACACACACACACGCACAGGCATACGCACACACACACACACACACACGCAAACACGCAAACACGCGCGCGCAAACACGCGCGCGCAAACACACACACACACACACACAGGCACAGGCACACGCACACACACGCACGCACAGGCACAGGCATACGCGCACACACACACACACACACGCAAACACGCGCGCGCAAACACACACACACTGGCACACACACATCCATCAAACATGAGACTTTACTGTGAGATGAAAGTTTCTGTATTTGGTGCTCTACTGCCCCCCGGTGGTAAAGATCAGTCATTGACCCATGACTCAGAAAAACAAAGTAATAAGATATAAATATTGAGGTTTGACAGGATGGCGGTGACGTAATGCTGTGATTAAAGTCGATCAGGGAGGAAGCCATTCAAGTTTGATCCTGGTCGACCTGAAGGTGGCGCTGTCGTTAACCCCTTCCTTGTCATGAACCTGTTGAAAGTGTGCGTGTTTGTCCTTGGTGGAGGTATGACGTGTCCCCAACCTGATTGGCAGGTGAGCGTGTGGGAGGCTTCACCGTGGTGTGTGAGGACGCAGACGAGGCCAAGCGTGTGGAGTCTCAGCTGAAGATCCTCATCAGGCCCATCTACTCCAACCCCCCGACCAGCGGAGCTCGCATCGCCACCACCATCCTCAACACGCCCGAACTCCGCTCGCTGTGGTACGAGACGCCGGCACACGCGTGACCCAGAGAGACACGGGGAAGAGACACGGGCTGGTTTAACGTGTGTGTGTGTGTGTGTGTGTGTGTGTGTCAGGCTGGAGGAGGTCCATGGGATGGCCAACCGCATCATCAAGATGAGAGAGCAGCTGGTGGCCGGCCTGAAGAAGGAAGGCTCCTCCCACAACTGGCAGCACGTCACCGACCAGATCGGCATGTTCTGCTTCACTGGACTCAAACCAGAGCAGGTACACACGCACACGCACGCACACACACAGGTTTGAGTTGCTGTGGTTCTGAGCTGACCCGTCTTGTCTCCCTGCAGGTGGGGCGCCTCACTAAGGAGTTCTCCGTCTACATGACCAAGGACGGCAGGATCTCCATGGCGGGCGTAACCTCGGGCAACGTGGGCTTACTGGCCCAGGGCATCCACGCCGTCACCAAGTAGAGGCACACCATGAAATGATGCCCCCCCCCCCTCCATCACATCTTAGAGATTTAATGAGGTTTCTTCTTGAGTGGATGGATCACCAGATGAACTTTGACCCTGAGGATCCCTGTCTGTCATTTCCCCTCCCAGGCTTCCTGATAGCTCCTGCGTCTTATCTCTGCTTATTTATTGTCCGTCTGGCTCGTTTCCTGCCTGCTCGCTGTCAAACACGAAGCAATGCAACATTTCAGGCCACGCTGCTTTCACCTGGAAGTTGCTCTGTGTTGCTCTGTGTCGCTCTGTGAACGCTGGTAGAAGATGTGAATACTTTTCTTTGATTTCATGGTTTTGTGGCACTTTAGAAGAGGTCAGACACTGATTCTTAGCCCTGCACTTTCTGTTTTTAATCAGTACAGTATCATCAATCAGGTCAGCAGTCATTCATCGATGCAGCCTCGTTTTGTTTAGCCCCTCCCCCCCGTCTCTCCTCCTGCTATCAGCTCGTCTGCAGCATCCAGGAAGCTACTTTTGCATTTCAAAGTCCGTTACAGAGCAGCACTCCCTCAGTCAGCTCCTTTTACTCACGTGTTCAGTCGGGTCATAAAACATCAGCAGGGCTCCAGCTGAGGTGAAACCGTTCAGCTCCTCCAGCAGGAGGGCGTGGGGCTCCAGCATGTACGTGTGTTCGTCTCTGAGGTGGAACGCCAAGCTCGCCTTTCTCTCTCATGTCTCATCTAATGGGCACTTAGCCTCCATCTTTTACATTCTCACAGATTAACAGCACACTGGTTATATATCTTACTGAATAAACAATAAAACAAAATAGAATGAACTTCTGTTTTTACCCTTGTGTGGTTTGTGATGTAATCCTGCTGGAGACACCAAGTTTAATGTGATACTTGAACTTTAAACTCCCTCCTGCCTGAAGTATAAATTGTGTTATTGTGTAGATGTCTGAGCTCTTTGATGGGACTTTTATTGTTGCGCCCCGGACTTAGTATCTTTGTACTGTAGGAGAAATAACAGAGATGCGTTCAAAGACCTACAAGAAATATCACCAAAAAATGTGAAGGTCGTGTAAATATCTATTTCTAGCTGACATCAGCGCCTCCTCATGTTTGACTCCATAAAGGTTTAGTTGCGCTAAGTTGCTTTACTAATTACACAGAAAGGTTTTAGACTTTAAAGAGGCAGAAACCCGACGAGTGCGCCGCAGTTAGCCACGCGACTTTTATGTTTAAACTAATGTAAACACAGAAACACTCCATTGTTGTTAGAGGTTGTCTTTCTTTCTTATCGTGATGAGCGAAGCATGAACCCAACGTGCATTGTGGGTAATGCAGTACTACCGGCTAACAGTTTAGCTAGTTGTGACGGTGTTGTATATCTGTAGTACATTTAATAGATATTACGTGTTTTTCAATCTATTTAGTCATTAAAGCAAATGTTGAATTTGTGGGCGGTGGTGCTGTTTTATCTCTTATCCCTCTTGTATCGGATAGAAAGGCAGCTAACGCACAGCTAAGCTATAAGCTATGAGCTAACATTACCCAGAGTTCCAGAGGTGTGACGTAGGGTCACATGTGCGCTATTTCTACTGTCATCTGGACACCAAAACAGTAACACACACAAACACTCACACACTCACAGAGCTCGGTGCTGCGGCGGAGGAACGCTGAAGGTAAAGAGCCCATTAACCGCATGTTCTCCTCCAGACTGCCCTCACGGTGATCGGGTTACTGCAGATCAGTCAAACATGGGGCTGAACGCTCTGCTTTGGGGACTTGAGGCGTTTTCAGTCTCCTTGCGTTTAGTTTACCGGCGTTTGCTAGTTAGCAGTTAAAGGACTCAATGGCTGTGAACGTCGCTGAGTCAGCTGTTAGTCTGAACAAAAGAGTCAAACTGTAAAGGAAGTTATGACATAAGAGCAGGTCACAGGTAAAGTGGAGAGGAGGACCGTCCATTGAAATGAGCTGAGACCCGGGCATTTATTCTGTAAACATGTCTCTATTACGTGTGAACACAGAGTATTAAACTGTCTGCTGTGGGATTTAAACAACCCAAATCTGTATTTACACCACTAAGGGCAGTGGGAATGTCCAGACACGAGGACAACAGGTTTAAGTTAAGCACAAAGATCTATACGTTGTAGGGAAGAAAAAATGTAATGTCCACATATGAGGACGCAAGGTCTCGGGTTGGTAAAACACGCTCCACATGAATGTTAACATGATGAATCCAGAGTAATGCAGAGTCTCTGTGTCGTTCAGGTCCCTGAGCAGCAGTTTGCCTTTAAACCACCATGGCCCAGTTTGGATGAAGGTTTGTGCTCTTCACACAGTCACACATGTCAGTGAAGAGGAGGAGCTGTTGTGTAACATCCCTCCATGTTTGTGACTTCATTCAGTCTTTGTGTGTCCTTCCTCCTTCAAGTTTACATCAGAGTAGTTTTCTGTCCCATAGATCTTCTTCTTCCTCCTGTGTGTGTGAACTCAAACATCATCTGGTTGCAGATCACTAACTTGCTCCACCATCACGCTGCCTCTGTTGAGAACCTATTTGAGGACACCTGCTGCCTTTTGTCTGTTGGGCTCCCTGGTTCCTGGTTCCTTCAGCCGGACTCCATCTCCCGTGGATCCACAGACTTGGAGGCTGACTGGTCGTCCACAGCTTATTGACTCATGTCTCTGAACAATGATACTGAGGACCTGGGTGGAGACGGGGGCTGTGACTCTGGAGAAAGGGCGTGGCTCCTGCAGAGCCCCAGCGTGGATTCTGTCCGAGCCCTCAAGCCGGACAGCGGGGACAGCGGGGGGAGCGGGGGGGTGTCGTGTCTGGGCGCCGTCTTCATCGTGGTGAACGCGGCGCTGGGAGCCGGCCTGCTCAACTTCCCCGCAGCCTTCTACATGGCAGGAGGAGTCGTGTCCGGAGTCATACTACAGATGGTGTGTGCAGGAGCTCTACAGAGCCTTCAGCAGAGTGTGTGTGTGTGTGCAGGAGCTTCTCCACGCTGCGAGAGACAGGGGATCTGTCATCTGATGCTTCTTCTTCTTCTTCTCTGTTTCAGTTCATGCTGGTGTTCATCATCAGCGGGCTGGTGATCCTGGGTTACTGCTCCAAGGTGGGTGCCTCTTCATCTCCTCATCATCCTCTCTATGTTCCTACTCCATGATGATCTGAAGGTCAGGTGGAAGCGTTGAGTGTTTAGTGGGAGGCAGTGGCTCAGTGGGTAGAGCTTCCGCTTGGGAACCGGAGGGTTGCTGGTTTGAGCCCCTGCCGAGGTGCCCCTGAGCAAGGCACCGAACCCTCAATTGCTCCCCCCTCTGCGAAGGGTGGTAACTGTAATGTAAGTCGCTTTGGATAAAAGCGTCTGCCAGATGATCGTAATGTAATGTAATGAGTCATCGATTCTCTGTGGGTGAATTTGTGATGAAATGCAGACGCACAGACTTTCACTTCCTGCTGGGAGATGAGGAACCCGGGCTCAGACTCCACTCAGATCGCCCCCTGCTGCTCTCACTGAGCACACACACGTCATGAAGGTCGTGAGGTCACGTGACTTCCTGTCTGCGTTGCTGTGTCATCTGACTGAACAACATTTTTGTGGTCACGCTGTACGTTAACACAGTGGTGAGATCTCTGTCAGCAGGTGTGAAGGTGTGAAGGCCTTCATCAGCGTGCCTCTCCTCCTCTTCCTCACTCTGCTCGCCCTCCATCACGTTGTTTGCCTGAGAGTTGTTGCCTAACATGAATGGACATCTGTCACTGAAGCATCAAACTTTCCTGTTCTATCTTCTTAACCTGCTCATCCCCTTGGTGGTGGCGTGGGGGTGGAGCCTATCCCAGTATGGTTGATGCTAAATGTTATCGGCTCCGTCATCACGTCAGGCTGCTGGCTGGCGAGGCTTTGATGATGTGTTGTGCTTGGCTCCGCCCCCAGGTCAGTAATGAGGGCACGTATCAGGAGGTCGTCCGGACCACCTGTGGGAAGCTCACAGGGGTGCTGTGTGAGGTCGCCATCGCCGTCTACGCCTTTGGGACCTGCATCGCTTTCCTCATCGTCATTGGAGACCAGCTGGATCACTGTGAGTACGCCACACACACACACACACACACACACACACACACACACACACACACACACACACACACACACACACACACACACACACACACACACACACACACACACACACACACACACACACACACACACACACACACACACACACCTTCCTGTGAGACGCAACGCCAATTGTGTGTGTGTGTGTGTGTCAAAGGTCCACTCAGTAAAGGTGTTTGTCATGTGACTCCACCTGCTGACTCTCTGTCTGGAATGTGACCTTTGACCTCTGGGTTCTGGTGTAACTTCAATGATCTGATTCCTTCCTGACAGCAGAGTCTGTGTGCTCATGGAGGTCAGAGGTCACGGGGGATCAGATGTGTTTCACACACGTATTAAACATGAAGGAGATCTGGTCAGACGAGTCAAACTAGAACAGAGGAATGGAA
>NW_027466967.1:30000-32500 GCF_046128005.1 Genypterus blacodes
GTGCGTGTGTGCGTGTGTGTGTGTGTAATACCTGCACATGTCCCAGGGGGGCAGTGTGTCTGGAATGTGTAACGCTTTCCTCACGTCGCCTCTGTTCAGCCAATTGGATTGAGCTTTGCTGTCGATGCAGGGCGGGACTTCGCCCAGAGACGGCGAGGAAGAGGAGGAGGCACCGGGAATCTTGGCCCTCACCTCCATGTGCGTCCTGTACCTCCTGAACAGGAGGCTCATGGTCCTCTCGTAGCCCCGGTGGGACCTGATCCCCCCGGCACAGTCCAGGTAGAGTGCGTACTCGTTCAGGCCCTGGTTGTAAACCACGTTGAAGCCTTGTTCCACCTGCAGGGACACAAACACTCAGACGGCGGCCCAGGAGACGTGGGAGCGGCGGGCGGCGGCGGGCGAACGTACCAGCCTGGCGCAGGTCTCTGAGCTGCTGTTGTAGAAGTTACAGCCTCCTTTGTCACAGCAGTTGTTGTTCAGGTCTCGCCATAAACTGCACATAAAACAAACCAGAGGTCAGCGCTCCTGCACCCGCCCTGGATCAATCACTCAGAGAGAGAGAGAGAGAGAGCAAGAGAGCGAGAGAGCGAGAGCGAGAGAGCGAGAGAGAGAGAGAGAGAGAGAGAGAGAGAGAGACGGCTCTGAACCAAACTGGGCGTCTCACTCACTCGTCTCCAAACAGGCCGTGATAGTAACCAAAGTAGACCAGCGACTGATCGTTCAGGTCGAAGCTGCTGAGGCCGTTCCCCACTGCAAACCCCTGCAGAGAGACAGACAGGGAGAGAGAGACAGACAGAAAGAGAGACAGGGAGACAGAGAGCGAGACAGAGAGACAGTCAGGTCACTTTGAATCAGGAGCAGCTGTGCGACGCGTCTGAACCCCCGTGAGGCGTCTGACCTTCAGGTTGATCTTGGCACTTCCTGTGGCCACACGCAGGCTGAGGGTCGGGGCATAGATCCCACCGTAACTTTCTCCAAAGATGAAGAAGTCGTTGTGAGTGAAGTTTGGGAACTTGGTGAAGAAGCTCTGCAGGGCGGCGTAGTTATCATCAGCAACCTGAGGGACGACAGAGGAGACGCACCTGAAGCTCACACGGCGCCCGGGCTTCAGTCTGAGAGGTCAGAGCTCAGGTCACAGCTCACCTGGTCATCGTCAGTCTTGTACTTCTGACTGTCGGAGTAGGAATAGCCGACCCCTGCTGGAGACTCCAGGTACAACACGTTAGAGATCAGGTTCCAGCTGTAAGGGTTCTCAAACAGAGAGGCCCCATCATCCTTCACCTGGAGACAGGACAGAGAGAGACAGACAGACAGACAGAGAGAGAGACATTCAGACTCTCTTCTGTGACTCATGGTGACTCACACACACACACACACACACTCGTGTCTCGCTCACATGAAACGGTCCGTTCTCCGACAGGAAGCCGTCCAGAGAGCTGCAGCCTGGACCTCCGTTCAGCCACAGAACCACGGGGTCCTGGAGGGGATCCCTCTGAGAGGTCACAAACCTGAGGGGCAGAAGGTCAAAGGTCACACACACACACACACACACACACACACACACACACACACACACACACACACACACACACACACACACACACACACACACACACACACACACACACACACACACACACACACACACACACACACACCTCTACTCCTCACCAGTAGTGCAGGAAGGTTCCGGGTCGGGCCTGCAGGTATCCGGACCACTGGCGGTACTTCGGGCTGAACGTCATGCCCGGCAGGTGTCTCACCTCGTCTGGGTCGAACTGCGCCCGGGAGGAGCCGAGCTGCAGCGCCGCCAGGAGACCCAGCAGGAGCACCGCCCCGCCGCTCTGCATCACACACGAACCGAACACACAAATAAACAGAACCGAACCGAACACGAGCTTTCCGGACCAGTCAGCTCTCAGCTCAGACTGCACGCTGAGAGCCTGAGGGAAGTTTGCTTCTTCTAGAGAGAAGAATCACGTGACTGCCGCTGGTTACGTCACGTGAGCAGCGCCGCAGCGACACGGAGGAAGAGACCGGATCACGAACTTCTCTCTGCTCCAATCAGAAGCTTTATAAAGCTAAGTTAAAGTCACGTGTTTCTGGATCCTGTTTCTATTCGTTGTCTTTATTTTGGTTGATGTAACTTTGTTATGTGTTCAGTCAAGTTTCTCTCTAAACGCTTTGATATCAATGTGACTGTAGATTTAACCCCCCCCCCCTCTCTCCCTCGCTTACTCGCTTACTCGCTCGCTTCCTCGCTCCCTCGCTCCCTCGCTCGCTCACTCACTCACTCGCTCACTCACTCGCTTCCTCGCTCGCTCCCTCGCTTCCTCGCTCACTCACTCGCTCACTCACTCACTCGCTCACTCGCTCGCTCCCTCGCTTCCTCGCTCACTCACTCGCTCCCTCGCTCGCTCCCTCGCTCACTCGCTCACTCGCTCACTCATTCTGCCACAAACTTTCTCCAGATTTCCAAACTGTTTTTTTCCTGCATTTT
>NW_027466967.1:37500-40000 GCF_046128005.1 Genypterus blacodes
CCATTGCTCACTGACATACAGGGATTTATAGAAGGGACCAGAACCCCGAGACTCAGAGTGCTGGGGCAAAACCACATAAGGGATCTGAGTCACCTAGAGGTCCACCAGGCTCCACCAGGGTCCACCAGGGTCTGCCTGACCTGGACTCCCAGTAAAGTCTGTCTGGATGAGGTCATTGTTCAGTTGTAGCAGGAAGAGGTCGTGCAAAAGTACAGCGCTATCATGCAAAGTGAGTTGTCACAGCAAACATCAGGTGTAGTGCAGTAAGGTCGCCAACAGGAAGTGACTTTACAATATGATTAAAGATATGACTGCTCAGTGTTATGAACCAGACCTGACCCCTGACCCTGACCCCTAACCTAACCTTCATAGGCCCAGGAGTCTCTTGGGTGCTGGGTTCAGGTGTCGCTGCAGACCTTTGCTGACCTTTATTGAGTCTTTAATGTTTCTCACCTGCAGGCTTCAGAGACCAAAGACTACCAGGTCTTCAACCAGTCCAGCATAGATCACCTGTGTGTGCAGCTGCTGGGGGAGGCCTCAGGGGGTCCGGGCCTGAGCCAGGACTGTCTGGAGCAGCTGGGCAGCAGCTCGCTGAGCGCTCTGGCCTTCAGGCGCTGCTTCCTGCCCAACAGCTCCGCCCTCACCTCCGCCCTGTGTGGGACAGAGTTTCCAGAGGCGCTCCGCTCCTTCCCAGAGGGCAGCTGGGCGGTGACGTACTGCTCTAAGATAACACAACGCCTCCACGCCTCCCACGCCTCCCACGCCACCGCCGCCCAGGACGCCGCCCAGGACGCCTGTCAGTACAGGGAGTGGACGATGCGCCACTTCACTAACTCCTCCCTCCTGCAGCTCTGCGGGCGGACGCTCGGCCTGACAGAGTACGTTTGTCACAACGCGTCGCTCTATCGCCTCTCTGACTTCTGTGAGCGTCTGTGGGAGGAGCCAGAGGACAGGAAGTGCTTTCTGCAGAGGTTCTTCGACATGCTCCCGGCGCCGTACGAGTTCGACACGTCTCAGCTGTGCGTGAACCCGGCGCCCCTGCTGACTGAGCTCCTCCACAAGCTGAGTGTGTGTGAGGTGGAGGGGGGGAGAGGGAGGGCTTCCTGGTGGCTCTGGGCTACGTGCTCAGGGTCCTGGACTTCATGGTGGGCCTCTCCTCCGGGCTGGAGGAGGGGGAGAGGGAGGCCAGACAGGGCCTGGGTCAGGCCATCCTCCTCTCCAGCCTGCTGGACAACGCCTCCTTCTGGGCCGCACTGCAGCCTGAAGCCTCCATGAGCGTCCTGAACACCGTGGGAGGCTTCCCTGCGCCGAGAGCAGAACGCCACGCTGAAGGAGGATCTGCTGAGCTGCTTCAGTGTGAGGGGCCGACACACACACACACACACACACACACACACACACATACACGCACGCACGCACGCACACTTGCCTCCTGACCTTTGACCCCTGTACTGAGTGACTTCCTGTCTGCGTCTCTCAGCCCATCCTGTGGGATCTGATCCAGAGGGAGGATAACTCTTCAGCCCTGAAGGTTCTGCTCCAGGTACTGATCCACCAGGGGGCGCTCACATGGTCTCTGTCTCCACAGAGCGGCTGACCCTCTGTCTCTCTGCAGGAGTATCTCCAGATGCCCAGAGACAGAATCCGCACGCTAGTGATGTCAGCTGAGAAGGACGCAGTGAAGAGGTTCCTCTCCCACATGCACCAGAGCTGGGACCAGCTGCAGGTCCAGACCATCCAGGTCTGTGTGCTCCTGAACATGAGACACATGCTCAGAGGGACAGGAGGGGGATCACACCTGTTCATGACGTGTTCCTGACGTGTTCCTGACGTGTTCCTGACGTGTTCCTGACGTGTTCCTGACGTGTTCATGACGTGTTCATGACGTGTTCCTGACGTGTTCATGACGTGTTCCTGACGTGTTCCTGACGTGTTCATGACGTGTTCCTGACGTGTTCCTGACGTGTTCCTGACGTGTTCATGACGTGTTCCTGACGTGTTCCTGACGTGTTCATGACGTGTTCCTGACGTGTTCATGACGTGTTCCTGACGTGTTCCTGACGTGTTCATGACGTGTTCCTGACGTGTTCATGATGGCCTCACCAGGAGGAACAGAAGAGCTGAAGTGCTGCTTGATGTTCCTGTCTGCTGTCTCACATCTGTCTCACATCTGTTTCACATCTGTCTCCCCTCTGTCTCACACCTGTCTCACCTCTGTCTCACCTCTGCCTCACATCTGTCTCACCTCTGTCTCACACCTGTCTCACATCTGTCTCACATCTGTCTCACCTCTGTCTCACACCTGTCTCACCTCTGTCTCACCTCTGCCTCACATCTGTCTCACCTCTGTCTCACACCTGTCTCACATCTGTCTCACATCTGTCTCACCTCTGTCTCACACCTGTCTCACCTCTGTCTCACCTCTGTCTCACCTCTGTCTCACACCTGTCTCACCTCTGTCTCACCTCTGTCTCACCTCTGTCTCACACCTGTCTCACCT
>NW_027466968.1:0-5000 GCF_046128005.1 Genypterus blacodes
TATACTGTATGGTCTTTTAACTGATGGGGGTGTGAGGGGGTAGGTGAGGATAGAGTGTGTGGGTGGAGATGTGTGTGTGTGTGTGTGTGTGTGTGTGTGTGTGCGTGTGTGTGTGTGTGTGTGTGTGTGAAAATCAATTGCTAGGCGTCCCACTTCTCTTCCCCGTTGCTGCGGCAATGCTGAGATTCCATCAATGAGCCTGTGTTGCCCTGGCAACGCTCATGAATGAGAGCAGGTTGGTAACCGTGGAGACTCGGCAAAAAGAGGAATTGCCGGTTGCCATGGCAATGCACAGACGGGGAGAGACCGAGCAAAGCGAAGGTGGCGAGCGGCCTCCGAGATCTTCATCGTGGCCATCGATCCTCGTCGTCGTAAAACACTGAGCGAGAGAGCAAAGTGTGTGTGATCGCTCAAAGGACAGCACACACAGAGGGCTCACTGTACACAACACACGTTTCATATGAAGCTGTTCATCACTGCGGCTTGAATTAGAAATTTCAATCAGACATCCACACAACGACATCGCCAGCAGACTGATCCCCAAGGAAGCCAAACCAAGCGCTGTAACAGTGACAGTAACAGTGACAGTAACAGTGACAGTAACAGTGAAGTGACAGTAACAGTGACAGTGACAGTGACAGTAACAGTGACAGTGACAGTAACAGTGACAGTGACAGTAACAGTGACAGTGACAGTGACAGTAACAGTGACAGTGACAGTAACAGTGACAGTGACAGTGACAGTGACAGTAACAGTGACAGTGACAGTAACAGTGAAGTGACAGTGACAGTAACAGTGACAGTGACAGTGACAGTAACAGTGAAGTGACAGTGACAGTAACAGTGACAGTGACAGTGACAGTGACAGTAACAGTGACAGTAACAGTGAAGTGACAGTGACAGTAACAGTGACAGTAACAGTGAAGTGACAGTGACAGTAACAGTGACAGTAACAGTGACAGTGACAGTGACAGTAACAGTGACAGTAACAGTGACAGTGACAGTAACAGTGACAGTGACAGTGACAGTAACAGTGACAGTAACAGTGACAGTAACAGTGAAGTGACAGTAACAGTGACAGTAACAGTGACAGTGACAGTAACAGTAACAGTGACAGTGACAGTGACAGTGACAGTAACAGTAACAGTGACAGTAACAGTAACAGTGACAGTGACAGTGACAGTGACAGTAACAGTGAAGTGACAGTAACAGTGACAGTGAGTCCACAGCGCCACCTATCTTCACGTGGGCCAAACCCAGAGCATGAGCAGAAAAGGAGAAAGATTCCTATAACATCCTCTGATGATGTCACTCTGAAGGCTGCACGGCCCCACAAACACACAAAGCACCTTCACATGGAGATTACTGCACACATCACACTGTGTGTGTGTGTGTGTGTGTGTGTGTGTGTGTGTGTGTGTGTGTGTGTGTGTGTGAGTTGATTGTCAGGTGTTTCCAAGCAGTGAAAGCCTCTGTCATCACTGTCCAAACACCTTCTGCCTCTGCAAATAAATATCTCTCTCCCTCTCCCTTTCTCTTTGCCTCAGTCTCTCTCTAGGAGACAGAGAGGAGGAGGGAGAGACAGTGACAAAGACAAAAATAGAAAGAAAGAAAGAGATAAGAGAGAGAGCAAGGGACAGAAAGACAGAGAGAGAGAGAGAGAGAGAGAGAGAGAGAGAGAGGGACAGAAAGGCAGAGAGAGAGAGAGAGAGAGAGAGAGGGAGAGGGACAGAAAGACAGAGAGAGAGAGAAAGAGAGAGAGAGAGAGAGAGAGAGAGAGAGAGAGAGAGAGGGACAGAAAGACAGAGAGAGAGAGAGAGAGAGCAAGGGACAGAAACACAGAGAGAGAGAGCGAGGGACAGAAAGACAGAGAGAGACAGAGAGAGAGAGAGAGAGAGAGGGACAGAAAGACAGAGTGAGAGAGAGAGAGAGAGAGAGAGAGAGAGAGAGGGACAGAAAGACAGAGAGAGAGAGAGAGAGAGAGAGAGAGAGAGGGATGGAAAGACAGAGAAAGAGAGAGAGAGAGTTAGAAAGACAGAGAGAGAGAGAGAGAGAGAGAGGGGGACAGAAAGACAGAGAGAGAGAGAGAGAGAGAGAGAGAGAGAGAGGGACAGAAAGACAGAGAGAGAGAGAGAGAGAGAGAGAGAGAGAGAGAGAGAGAGAGAGAGGGACAGAAAGACAGAGAGAGAGAGAGAGAGAGAGAGAGAGAGGGATGGAAAGACAGAGAAAGAGAGAGAGAGCGATAGAAAGACAGAGAGAGAGAGAGAGCAAGGGACAGAAAGACAGAGAGAGAGAGCGAGGGACAGACAGACAGAGAGCGAGTGACAGAGAGAGAGAGAGAGAGGGACAGAAAGACAGAGAGAGAGAGAGGGACAGAAAGACAGAGAGAGAGAGAGAGAGAGAGAGAGAGAGAGAGAGAGAGAGAGAGAGAGAAAGTACACACATGCTATACTATAAGCACACACACTTCCACAAAGACCAAATAAGCCAACATTGATCTTATGGAGTGTGTCTGACTGTCTTTGATGGGACTGTGTTGGCGGTGTTGGAGCCTGTATCTTTGGAGGTGTGGTCTTGCATGGTTGCTGTTTTTGCTTGCGTGCAGTGTTTCAGCTCTGCTGCTTGGCCTTTAGCTGTGGCAGTTAAAAAGCCATTGAGGGAATGAGGGGCTTGGCTGCCGGTGTCGTGTCCTTAACAAATGACCTCTTACTGGAATTAGCAACCAACCTGGAGTGAGGGAGGAGGGAACAGGAAGAGAGGACGGAGGGACGAGGAGATGCCAGATTGTGAACATTTCTCTGCATCTCCAGTTTGCTCGGGTTTCTGGTCGCTCTCTTGCTCTCACGTTTGTTTCTGCTCTTATTTTATCTTTCTTAGCCAATGGAGATTTAGGATTGCTAGAAATCATCATAGAATTCTAACCTCCGCCTGCATCACAGGCGTACTGGGCAGATCCTTGTGTTTAATGTACAGTAGTTGCCGTGGCCTTTACAGCTGTTTCTCATCAGATATTTTAGAGATTTGGTTCTGAACTGTTACAATGATTTACGCAGCTACAACAAACATGACATCACGGGAGCTGAACCTACGCTGGCCTCCCACAGGCCGGTCACACTCTGCAGACTAAAACAACCTTTCACGGAAGTTGTCTCAATCTGGTCAGAAAAGCATTCTGGAATTGTTTGTTTATGGTGCAAACATATTCCAAATCAGATCTGAAGCTACTACAATGTGATGGATGTTGATCGATCTAGAACCAGAGATCAGCTCCGTTCTGTCAAGGACAAACAAGGCCTCATAAATTTCCCTTTGGGGATTGATTTGAAGGATTTGTTTAAGTGCAGCTTTTTACATAGCAACTGAAACACAAATCCAATCAGATTCCAGAACAAAAGCTTTTCTGAAGGCTCCGCTGCTGACACACTTATTGCTCTGTTTCACCTCTTCCTCGTCTTTTTCCCCGTCTCTTTCTGCAGTATTCTGTCCTCGGTGGGGTCCCAGCTTGACCTGAGGACGCTGCGAGCTGTCAGAGTGCTGCGACCTCTAAAACTGGTGTCTGGGATTCCAGTAAGTCCTACCGTTTATTTATAGTTTATCTGTATCATAAGGTTTCACAGACACACACCCAGCCCAACGCTTTATAGAATACCTGGAGGTCTCCCAAGGGTGCATGCGTGGCACTTGACCACCACTGTGAAGTTTGCTCTCCAGTACAGTCATGTAGAATCTGCACTTGTCCACATGTGCACCAGCACTTCCTGCTGGTCAGCCAGGCCTGTACAGAGTCAGGGTCATGGAGGGACAGTATGAGCCCCTGGGACATTACAATCAGTTTGTTCACTCTTTTAAACTCTAATTATGCTGCAATTAAGGCAGTGAGTAGTGTGACGTCTACGAGTTTCTCTCCTCTTTTCAAATGTAAGGAGACTTTCTCTTGAGTTCACTCATGTCTAACGAGTTTAGCTTCGACGACAGGCTTTGGCTAAGCTGCAGCTACCCTGCTCGCTAGATGAGAGCAACATAACGGACAGTGATCAGGTGACAGAGATGACTGTTTATGCCAGACATGGTCGCTCAATGTATTACATCAGAAAGTGCTCAAAACTGTTGCGAAAACTCTGTAGTATTTCTAGTAGTGTAGAGTATTGAAGCGATTGAAGTGCTTACATTTCCATTCACAGCTCCAGTAGTTCAGCCAATACAGGCCTGCACCTGTCTACAGTCCCCAAAAGCTCCAATAAGTTTGATGCAATGGCACAAACACGCCGCTACTATCGATTCTACTTTAAGCTCCTACTTAAGTGCTCATGTTGCATTGTGTCCACCAGGTCTACAGGTGGTGCTGAAGTCCATTATGAAGGCCATGATTCCTCTGCTGCAGATCGGTCTGCTTCTGTTTGTGGCCATCCTCATGTTCGCCATCATCGGCCTTGAGTTCTACATGGGAAAGTTCCATAAGACCTGCTATGATGAAGGCACAGGTAGGAAAAAGGAAGCGGGCACAGATGACAACAATGCAACACGTACAGGTCTGAGGTCGTGTGTTTGTGTGACACTAATCTTGGATACGCTGTTGTTTTAAGAGGTTGCCACTTAGAAACAGGAAGTCTTTGAAATAATGGGGGATTGATGCTCTTTACCATTCAATGTTCAAATGATTTTTTGAAGATCTTGAAACAAAAGATTGTGACGTTAGTGTGACACGTGGTCAAAAGATGCTTACAACTAAACTCACAAAAAACAAAAACAATCTTAGTGACCTGAGTTTGGACACAATTTGCTAGAATCTGATTGTGATGATTTCATTTTAAATGATAGTTCAGAGTCTTACACATACCCTGCTTCATCTTACCAGTGTGAGTGATCCTCCACGTTTATTCCATCAACTCCATCTGCGTTCTTTCAGACAACACGATTTTGAGAAGTCATCTCTGACGAATAAGAGGAAGTGTACAGAATGACAAGCTCCATGAGAATTTGATTTAGAGGACAGTCCAGTGG
>NW_027466968.1:12500-50000 GCF_046128005.1 Genypterus blacodes
TGCTCTTCCAGTTCTTCATCAAATCTTGCATCCTAACTGTAACTTCTTCCTCTCGGATTCAATTCACAAAAATCTCCTGTTGGCTCCACACAAAACAAACCCTCCTTGGTTCTGGAAACATCCGTCAGGCCTGACCAGAACATCAAACACGGGATGTTGCCTCCCACTCTACGCAACCACCAATGAATTTATTGCTTAATGACTATTACTGTACGCCAGAGTAATGTTTGAGGGTTCCTCTGAAATTAACAGTTGTTTCCATTACACAATTTTCAATGAGCAACTGCAAACTGCACAAAACGTGGGTCAATGGAAACTCTGCAGCCGTTGCAGTGAGCCATGAAGGTTTATGTGGAGATCACTGTGGCTTTACCTTTGCGTCTCTCCTCCACTCACTTGTTTAACCTCAACCCCACTCCTCTACACCCCTCCTTATCTCCCTTCCTTTCCTTACATTTCCCATCACCGCTTACAGAAAGGAGCAGCAGAAGAACCACGCCAAGGGCAACAAGTCTGTGTGGGAGCAGAGAACCAGCGAGATCCGCCGTCAGAACCTGATGACGAGTCGCGAAGCGCTGTACAATGAGATGGACCAGGACGACTGGAAGGTGGGAGGTGAAGGAGAGGAGGTGAGGAGAGCCCCCAGATACACACACACACACACATATATAGTCTACTCCTGATATACTGTGTATATGGTGAACATGTGGTGTATTTTATATCCAGGTTCATTTGGAACTCACACACCACAAACTTCTTGGATAATACCTTGGATAACAACTGGCACCGCTTTGAATCAAAAAGTGGAAACATGTTGCTGCACTAACCATTGTTGTTGTGATTGGATTCAATGGTAAAGTTGGGAACATAATGATTAAAGTTAAACCCTGTCTACAGTTTGAACTCTTTGGTGAAAAGTGAACTTGAGCCTCAACAACGTCAAGATGTGTTGTGGTCGAGCAAGTCTATGATCATATATAGAAAATAGCAGAAACTCTCATTGTGTAGCTTAAGAAGAGCTGCCACTTTCAGGACGCATGCACACAATGTGCTGTGTAACGCTGGAGCAGCACCGGTGTTTACATCCCGCTGTGTGATGTCCCTTAAGCCTGTGAGAGCCTGAGGAGTGTCGCTATCGTTCGAGCCGGCGCAGCGACAGTATATGGGACGGCTTGGTGACGCGTGCTTGGGAGCGATGCATTATTAAAGTGGGGCGCGCAGAGGAATCCAGAGCGGCGCCCACAGAAAGCACAGGTCTCAAAACTGGAGCGGGGCAAAAGCATTGATGAAAAAAGACTTGGTACGGTTTGTCGTGTGTTCAGCCTGAGCTGTCTCGCCATTCTGTGGTTCTCTGATGTTTACGGCAATTTCCTTTACAAATTGATTTCCAAAAATTATGGCGTGTTAGCCGATCTTTGTGTACTTGTGAGGGAGGGAGGGAGGAGGGAGGGAAGGAGGGAGGGAAGGAGGGAGGGAGGGAGGGAGGGAAGGGGACAAACCACCAGAGTAGGATAAGTGAGTGCTACAGTGTTTTACTTTTGGGTGGCGAGGTGTGAATGAGGTACAAACTACTTGGTTGAATAAAGGTCAAGTAGGCCCAGACTGAGCTTGGTCCTACTGCAGAAGCCACAGAAGTGCTCTGGTGTTCCTTCCATCTGACAAACCTGATAACTGCGCAATCTGACACAGATTCCAAATTCTTTTTATGCACATCTTGCACATTGTGACATGCAGTGAACTTAAATATCACTGCTATTGCTTAGTCAGCAAGAGGCATTTGCCCTATACAGTATCTGCACTCTGTAAACAGCACGGTCCCCCCCCCCCCCCCTCTCTCTCCCCAGGTGTCCTACCCACGGAAAGCACACGGTGACATGACCCACTTGGACCGACCGCTGGTGGTCAATCCCCAGGACAACCGCAACAACAACACCAACAAAACCCAGCCCGGGGAGCTGCCTCTGGACCAGGAGTACCGGCAGAAGGACATGGACCACTACTGTCGCAGTGCCCATCACCATCACTACCACCACCACCGCCACCAGAGGGCCAGCAGGCCACACAGTGGAGAGCTGGGCCAGATAGCAGAGACTCGCATGGAGCACGGCTTCAGTTGCACGGCGCTGGGCATTGTGGCGAGGAGCGAGGAGGGCCAGCAAGGGGAGGAGAAGCACAGCCACAGGAGCCACCGGGGCCATCGGCACAGGGGGGGCAACAGGGAAGGCAGGCAGGCTCGCAGCATGTCCCCCCACCACAGCGGGGGTGGAGAGGGGAACAGCGGGCACAGGAAGTCCAGGCAGCACCGCAGACAAGCCAGGGAGGGGGAGAAGGGCGAGGAAGGGGAGGGACGGAAGACAAAGCGACATCGCCACGGCAACCAGGAGAGGAGCCGACAGCACCGCACCAGACGGTGAGTACAGGAGGGTTTGCGTTGTAGTTTTTGCCATGACCAACCAAGAAACAAATGAGCGGTAACTTTTCTGTCTAACCATCCTTCCTTCCCTCCTTCCCTCCTTCCCTCCTTCCCTCCTTCCCTCCTCCTCTGTCAGGGAGCACCACAGCAGCGGTCCCAGCCTGTCCACCACCCGACCCATCCAACAACACAACGAAGATCTGGACAACTTCCGCAACAACAGCAAGCTGGCAGGTGGCCAGGCGCGGCCGTACTCCCTCCCCCCGGACCACATCAACAACCTGCTCAACTGCTGTGACTCTGACACTCACACACTGCTCCACAGCATGGACAGTCTGATCCTGACCAGCATGGCCAAGCCTGACTACACCACCGTGGACATGCCCCCCATGTACCCCTACCCCTCCACCAATGCCATCCTGCAAGGTGAGCATTTGGACGGTTGGGTCCTGTGTCATGTCCTGTGGCATCACTAGTTTACAGCTCGTTCTCATTTCAACACCAACCAGTGTCAAGTCAAGTCAACTTTACTTTACAGCCCAATATCCCATGCAATGTCTCAAAGGGCTTGTGTAATGCCTTGATGTATTACACATGAATTTTTAGGGGAACGATAACACAACGTTTAGTAGAAATGCAGTGAGGGAAAATAAAGCAGACTAAGAAAGGATCGCTGAACGCCTCAATGTGGTCGCAAGAGTTGAAAGAACAAAAGTGGCACTGAGATGAGAGAGGAAGTAGAAAGAAGACAGTGTGGAGACGCTTCAGAGAAGAATGAGGAGAAGCTTTAGTGTGGGACTGAAGAAGCTTAGGTGTTTAACGAGGACATGAAGAGACACAAACGCACAAACAGACGATAAAAAGGCCGTCTGTTAAAGTAGGGAGGAAGTGTTAGAGTGACTTTGAAGATGATGATGACTACCATGGATATGACCAAATGCTACGCTTACTGGAGACAGCTACACTAAATAACAAGCTCATGTGACTGTCTGTCTGTCTGTCTGTCTTCCTGCCTGTCTGTCTGCATCTCGCGTAGTGAACAAGAACGCTAACACCGACCAGAAAAAGAGTGAGGAGAAGAAGGAGGAAGAGGAAGAGGGAGGAGACGAAGATGGTCCCAAGCCCATGCCTCCATACAGCTCCTGCTTCATCATGTCCACCACCAACCCGTAAGTAAAACGTCGCCGTCAAATACAGCAAGCACGGCTGGACTCGGGTTTCCTCCTGCATGCGCCCGCCTGCGAGTGAAGCAGTCTGCAGACAGCAGGCGTTAGATTCTCTCTCTGCTGTGTTTGTGTGACCTTGTGTGTGTCTTTGCGCCAGGTTCCGCAAATGCTGCCACTACATCCTGACGCTCAAGTACTTTGAGTTCAGCATCCTGTCCGTCATCGCTATGAGCAGCATAGCGCTCGCTGCAGAAGACCCCGTCTGGCCTGAGTCACCACGAAACAACGTGAGACATCACACTGTGTGTGCGTGTGTGAGTGTGTGCGTGTGTGTGTGTGTGTGAGTGTGTGAGAGTGTGTGAGTGTGTTTGAGTGTGTGAGTGTGTGAGTGTGTGCGTGTGTGCGTGTGTGAGTGTGAGTGTGTGTGTGAGAGTGTGTGAGTGTGTGTGAGTGTGTGAGTGTGTGCGTGTGTGTGAGTGTGAGTGAGTGTGTGTGTGAGTGTGTGCGTACGAGTGTGTGTGTGTTCCAGAACGTAGAGATGAGGGAACACGTGATTTCCAGGGATTAAAATATTCAGTTAGAATTATTTAATTCATGTGTTAACTGTTGTCATGGCGATCAGGCAATGAAGTTGTTGTTTCTCACTCTCTCGTTTGCGTTGCTCCGCAGGTGCTGCGCTACTTTGACTACGTTTTCACGGGCGTCTTCACGTTTGAAATGTTGATCAAGGTAACGTGTGTGTGTGTGCGTGTGTGTGTTTGTATATGTGGCCATTGTATATGTCTTCTGTGTGTATGCAGTATGCTGTATGTAAGGTATGTGCTTGATACTTGTGTGCTCTGAACTGGATCCCTGGCACTTGGAGGTGTAAATGTGGTCTAGACTTACTTCTGTGTATCTGTGTGTGTTATTCCTCTTAACTGTGTACCGTGTGCACCATTCATTAACGTGTTGAGGATGTGTACGTTAGCATGTAGACAAGTGTTTCTTTGAGAAGTTTGTGTACTAAGCATGCTCCATATCTTCCAGATGGTGGTGTTGGGCCTGTTTCTACATCAGGGTTCCTACTTCCGCGACTTGTGGAACATTCTGGACTTTATAGTGGTTAGTGGTGCTCTGGTGGCCTTCGCCTTCACGTAAGTGCCCCTCCTCCCTCCTCTTCCTCATCTCTGTTGCCCTCACACTCATATACATATTCCACCATCCATGGTTAGGGTCACTCAGGGCTGTGCGTCTGGCACGCCGGGTGGTTTTGTTGTGTTTCCTCTTTCCTGTCCTCTTTGCTCTCGTCTCTCGTTTATCAGCTCTCGTTCTCTCAGTCTTTCCTGTCGTCTAGTCAATGTATCAGTTCTATTCCTCTCTCCTGCCATATCCTGCCTCTCCCCCTCTCTCTTACCTCCCCAGACATCATATAATAACATTTCCTCACCACGTTCACCTCAGTCACCGCCCATCACCCTTTGCCAGATCCCTCTTCTCCTTGGAGTTTGTCAATAACCTCTGACCTACACTCTTAAAAGAAAAATGGCTCTTCTAAGTTGTTGATACTGCAACCATCTGGGGGCCACAGAAGGTGCTCTGAGGAACCCCTCCTCATAGATTCATATGCATAGACAACAATGCCACAATCTGAAAAGGCATGGGATGTTTGTGTGTAGCAGCAACAGAAAAACACCAAGCTGCTCACATTGAAGCCCGAGTCTTTAGAGTGTAGTAATACCTCCCACCCAGCCCCCAAACCTGCCACTTCAGACACACCTTCCACATACATGTATTTCTCCGCTCTTCCGCTACGTTCACATCATTTGGCTCCATCAGCTGGAAGTCATTTGTTGCTACTTGACTGTCAGATGCATCATCTATGGATCTTTGATTGAACAGGAAGTTGACTTTAGAGTGTTTTAGAGTTTAGAGTTTGGCCATTGCAACTGTTAACTAATTTGAACTCCCACACGTTTATTAACTACAAAATTGATTTACATGATATCAATTATATTACATTGCCAGCTAGATACCGACAATCCTTGCTGGCATTGCAATTGTAACGCTTCCTCGTTAGCTAGCAAGATCGTAGCTCACTGTCAAGCTGCATCGCGCGGCTTAAGCAGGCACAATAGCTGGTGAAGCAAATGCAGCACATGGCGATTTAGTAAACACAGGGGTACAGCTGTGGTTTGGTGTTTCTGTTTCCCAGGGGGGTCGTGGATTCATGTGGATTCATGTGGGAAAGACAGTGAGCAAAATGAGATCACTAGTGCAGGGGCTAGCACTTATGCTACGTGATGCGGTGGTCACGGTAGCAACAACTGCTTTGTATGGTGGCGTCGACGGTAGGATTGAACAGGAACCTACAAGATTAAACTGTGTTCCATTTGTTTCGGGTCTTGGTTACATCACTGCGCAGCCCATATGTGGAAGGCATGAGTTGCGTTTTCCATGTGCCGCACCACAGATGATGTGAACGTAGCCTTAGCATAATACTCCAGTCTTTCACATGTCCCACCCTGCCTGCTCCCTGGTCCATCCCTCCATCTTTTCTTTGATACCTCCATCAACACTGCACATACATGCAAAGCTCCACTCAGATCTGCAAAACCTCTGCAAACCCCAACAGCTTTGGTTCCCCAAACCCTTCAGCCCCACTTAACTCCACCACACACACCTTTCACCTCTCCAGCTCCCACACAACCCCACCTCCTCATCCAGTCCCGGTCAGTCCGTGGGGGTGAGGGCGCCCCAGACACCTTTAACCCTTTAAGTGCCCAGGCTATCCTTTTGCCAAGGGAAGGAACATCGCCAGGGCTCAGCTCGCCCCTTTTTTATCTTAACCCACACACACTCACACACACATGCTCATTCAATGCTCTGACCATGTTAACGCACCCGGAGGCACAGGTATTTAATTCTCCTTTCTCTGCACGACCCAGGGAAGTAAGACTGAATCCTGAGGGGAGGGATGGAGAGAGAGGAGCATGTTGGGGTAGAGTGTGTGCTAAGTGGATTGATTAGAGATCAAGTCATGATATATTGATCAATAATTCTATAGCAAATATCTGTGTGCATCTGGGACCAGCTGCTCATCCATTTGTATGGACGTCAGCCTTGTCACATACTGTAGGCAGCTCATGGTCAAGCAGTGACAAGGAAAGCAAGATCATAAAAACACTAGAGAACTGAACACATTCTGTTACACTATCTTGCTAATACGTTTGTTATGGTCTAAACTCCACACACTGCTGCACCCCCACAACATGACTCTGTGCTCAGAAGAGGATGACTCCTCCCCTCCTCCGCTGGTCTCTTTCCTTTCTCCTGTCGATCCCTTTTCCTCCCCTGTCATTCCTCAATTGTCCCTTCCGTTGCCTTATGCATTCTTAACATTGCCCCTACACCGTCGCCTCTCCTCTCCACCCTTCCTTGCGCTCCCTCTTCCTCTTCCTCCTCACTCCAATCATCTGCTCTGGGGCTGAGCTACAATATTTTGCTTCAGGGGTGAAGGCTTCACACACGCCAATGAAACTTCACATTGTTTCGCCGCATGACACTGTTTCAGCGCAGGTACATTGCAAAGCCATTGTACAGAGGAGTTTCAGCATGGAGACGTGCAATGACTTTGGCCCACGGTTTGGGGAGTGTTTGGATTCAAAAATGTGGCTTTTGGCACCTTCCATACCTCAACTGAATGACACAGAATGATATCTTCATGACTTTGAAATGCATGCATTGGTGGTACTCTGTGAGAATGCCATTATTTTATCTTGACAGTTTGTGTGTATTATACTCTACACACAAATCCTGGTTTCTTGAGTCTTCCCACATGATTAATATCAATGTATATGTTGTTATACCTGGGCTCAGAGTGAAGGAAACCTGGATCCGCCCACCTCTGAAGATGTAATGCAGTTTTTTCTTTCCCATTTGCATGTGGAAGTGCTTCCATGAAATCCCAGCAGATGATTTTAGATCTAATGAGGGCAATCTCTGCTTTGGGCCTGGTCTAATTGATCATTATAATGAGATTAGATAAGAATCGGTGTAAATGGCTGCAGAAATCGAGTTTCCTCTTCTAACCATGAAGGCAATTCTTCATAAGCCTCAGCAGAAGATGCCAGGAGCAAGGAGTGTGTGTGTGTGTGTGTGTATGTGTGTGTGTGTGTGTGTGTGTGTGTGCGCGCGCATCCATAGTCTGGACCAGAAGCCAGACTGACAAACATGTGCTTTCCATATATAAGCAAGTCACCTCTTTAAAAAATGTAATACTAAAACCTAATGTTATTTCTTCATGAGGCTTACTCCTACTACATTTAACAATATTGCTTGACCAACAGTATTGTGTAACTTAGCCATGCGTTAATGCGTAAGTTAGGTTAGTTAGTTAGTTAGTTAGTTAGTTAGTCAAACATCCACATAATGCCCAATCAGTGCCCAGCTCATGGTGGCAGGAGTCTGCATGACTCCAGGGCTACAACACTGACATGTTGGAAATGGCTTGTGATTGGATACGATCCACACGTGACTGATGTATTTGTCAGCCTATCACAGCTCATCTTTATCAGGACAATGGAACATGAACAGATCCCACTGGCCCTCAGTTTGACAGCTCTTGTTGTGATGGTGATGGTCAGATGTACTCAGAAAACTCCAGCCTCCTTTTCTGCTAAATCTCCCTACTTAGCCTCCAAATGAAGCGGGCTATGTTGGAGTTGCTAGTTGAACGCACAAGCTTCCCAAACAAATGTACGTATGTGACATGGGTGCTTTTCACAATTAGCTACTATGGAACACATTTATCACAGTGGGGACTAGGAACTCCAAACAACCGACTACAAACATACAATTAAAGGCACCAGCAGACCACAGTGATCATGACTTATTATGGGCTATCTATTTAACATGGTGACTGAAAATTCCAATGTACTTGTTGCCTTCTTAACAGTACTTAAGGTCAGTCCTATTATTTACAAAAATACTGATTAACAGTCACCTTTAAATCATAATATAAGGGCAATTACGCAATATTACCTTGTCTCAATATATATTTGTATCTGACAATAATGACTTTTGTCTACAAACTATCACAAAGGAAGATATGCAAGAGTGTTTAGTTCACATCTTGAGACATTTTCTTCCTAACAGCAACTTAATGACGTAATATAACAACAAAATCTGTGATCTCTGGTCCAGTAGATAAGAGGTAAATAAGCACATAAATCTACCAGCTCGTGGTGAAGCAGTGACAAGGAAAGCAAGATTATGGGAAATGGGCTCAATTTTAGGCTAGAAAGCAGATCGAAGCATATTCTGCAGGTCTCAGGGCGTGGCAAGAGTAAACGCCACGTCAAGGAGCCACTGCATATTTATTATGCTGTCTCCTCTGGCGTCAGAGCTGAATGGACAAATCAGGAAAATGGAAATGACGGACGCATCCAGTCTGGCGCTGTGTCTTATGAATTACACCAGTAACATTCAGACCTATGGAGTCACAGTATTGGCAGAGAGGAAACGGGTGTGTCAGGGGTGTTGGGAGGTGATGGGGGTTTTCTAAGCAGGTGTATCTTTAACCAATCGCTGGCCATCTTGCTGTCCTTCCTTCCTTGTCTGTCTCTCATATGGATGTTTTTTTCCCCTCTTTCTACCAAACCTTCCCTCTCTTCTGTCTGTCTGTCTGTCTGTCTGTCTGTCTGTCTGTCTGTCTGTCTGTCTGTCTGTCTGTCTGTCTGTCTCTATCAATGTTTGTCCATGTATCTGTCTTTCTGTGTTTTTCCTCCCCTCCTTTCCTGTCCTCTGTCTTCTGTCTTCTGTCTCACTCTCTCACCTCTCACTGTCTCCACCTTTGCCGAAACCCAACAGGAGCAGCACCCGGTAAATCCTTCCTCTGTCCCCCTCCTCCTCCTCCTCCTCCTCCTCCTCCTCCTCCACTCTGCCCTCCGACACCAGATCAAATTGGCTTCTCTCTCTTTCTTTCTTTGTTCTTCTGCTCGTTCATAGCCATTTTCCATCACAGCACTTTGCCAATTTTCATTCTTGAAAATCTGCATTCAACTGATGATTAAGGCTTTGTCCATTGAACATCTGATCAAATGCTAAAACAGTGTGGCAGCGTACGTAATGGGAAACAAAGCGTTTTTGCCTTTATTATTGTCTGCGTGTGTGTGTGTGTGTGTGTTTAGGCAAGGTGTTGTTTCCTTCTGGCCTTATCGGGCTTTACTCTAATACTGTTGAGCTGTTCTGATAGAGCAGGGGTGGGGGAACCTCGTTTGATCCGGCCCGCGAGACAATTATGGCTCTTTCTATGACGGCATATAAATAATTATACTGTGATCAGAATCCTTCCGTCAGACCGGCAGATCACAGCGCAAATTGTGAAGCGTAGCTTGAATTGAATTGTCTCACGCTCTCTGCCAGGGGAACTCAGTTGATAGTTAAAGAGCGAGCCTTGATGAACGACCTCTATTCTGCTACGACATGGCAGGCGTCCAGACTGCCTCTGCCTTGTGTTTTTTGAAAATGGCCCGTCCACACACAGTAAAGATCAACTTGGCTATTTACTCCCTTGACACCTCAATTTTTCCTTCAGTGATATTGGTTTATTGGTGTACAAATCAAGAGCAGAAAGTTCTGTTGTGGGCTTCAGGGAGGAAACGAGCGCATTAAAACGTGCAAGCCAAGGAGTTTGTCTTTTAGTCCTAAATGGTTTCCCACGGTCACTCTCATGGCTCGTTTGAGGCTATTTGGTGGAATGTGTTTGTTTGTGATGTCTTGGTTTGCAAGCAACATCACGTGATCCCAAACGTCTCGCATTGCCTCCATTTCCAGTCTTCCTCTCCTCTCGTCGGGATTGTCAGCCTGAATTGAGAGAAACATGTTTTTAAAGTAAATGGAAGCTATGTGAGACATATCAGACTCAGTCCATTTAGTGATTCCAAATCAAGGATTATATCATCATAATCCCAGCCATGTAATACTGAAAGCCTTCATGTTTCCATTTCTAAAACCTCCATTTCTCCTGAAGAACCAAAGAGCGTCTCACTCAAAAAGAAAGAAAGAGGTTTGGCTGGGCACTCTCCTAGGAGTTGCCTGTCTACGAGTGACGAGCTGTGTCTCATTTCATTTGACGCATCCTTGAAGAACGCAGCCTTTGTACTCCTGTGATGTAAACAGGATGTCACACAGGACCTGTTTGTTTAATCCCAGTGAAAGAGTCAAACTCAAATCAGCCTGTGCTCTGGACTTCCAGGTTGGATTCTTTTTAGTTCTGTATCTTCTTTATCGTCTCTTAGAAGTACTGTGCAGTCTTTAAAGGATGCCTCCCTTGAAATTAGACATGGCTAATGTTTTGTGTATGGTGGTAAAATGATGATGATCATGGTGATGATGACAATGTTGCTGCTTCTTCATGTCCATGAAACCAAACAGTCAGGGAACTGGTCGCTTAACCTCCCACTGGTTTCATGTTTGACACGCCCTGAAAGGTTTTCTGAGTATGAAGAGACCGTACGAGCTTCGGTTGTCTGCACTGATGTAATTGACTGTTTTACATAAGATAACTGCAAGTCATTTCACTCTTTGCGTTGTTTTGAGAGAACTCAACTTTGAGAACATTCCCTCCCCCCTCCACTGTCTTTTGACCTATGATAATAGCTAAGGGGTGTGGTGAGGGTCCTTTGTGTCCTTTGTGACTCCCCCATCCCTCCTCCCTTGACAGAGTTGTTATTGTTTGGCCAAACTCTAGGGGGAGCAGCAAGGGCAAAGACATCAGCACGATCAAGTCCCTTCGTGTGCTGAGGGTGCTGCGTCCTCTCAAGACCATCAAACGTCTCCCCAAGTTAAAGGTAGGTGAAGTTGAACTTTGTTCCACTCTTACATTTCAGGAATCAACTCAACAGCTAACATCTAAACATCAATGCCTCCCTTCCTGTCTTCTAGGCAGTGTTTGACTGTGTGGTCAACTCACTGAAGAACGTTCTGAACATCTTGATCGTCTACATGCTTTTCATGTTCATCTTCGCTGTGGTGGCTGTGCAGCTCTTCAAGGGTCGATTCTTCTTCTGCACAGATGAATCCAAAGAGTTTGAGCGCGATTGCAGGTGGGTGCAGGATGAGTTTGTTTCTGTTCTTCAGGTGTTAAACAGTAGCATTGATTACCACGATCTGTTGAACCAATGCCGACACATTGAAGTATTGAATGTGTTTATTTAAGAAACCTTTGGTGTTATTCATAAAACACAGTGCTAGATTTAATAGTTTTACTGATTTGGCAACCAACCTTTTCTGTCCTCATTTGCTGTTCATAAAACTTGAGACCGTCTCATTCTCCCAGTAAATTTGTGTAGTCTGAAAGTTGGAGTAGGACTCAAAGACAGAGACAGCCCTCTCTTCTTAAAGTGCTGAGCTCTAAACCAGAGTTTCCTTTGTCAACTTGAGCATTACACTGAATCCACACAAAGACTGGCACCTGACCTATTTAGGAAGTTGCACTACAAGGACACTGTAAGAAGAGGCTCCCTGGTGTGATAGAGATGATATCCTTCAAAAAACTATGCCACGTTATATATTTTCAGACAGAATGGGTGGCAATAGATGGCTACATTGGATGAAACTAATGGTGAGGACAGAGGCAAATGCAGAGGCAAATTGAGGTCCAAATGTTCCCTGTTTTCCTCCACCGCTTTGGTTCCTTGTCCCCCGACTGTGACTGAGATCGGTCCACGCTTTGCAAGTGGTGATATGAAAATGCTGCCAGGGATTCATTAACAATGCAACATCGCTATCAATGCGCTCGCTCGCAGCATGAATGGAAGAGGCGCAACACGTGGCTCCTAACATATGCAGCCGCTTATTGACGTGCCGCTTTTTGGTTGTGTCGGTAATGTTGCACCGTTACACATATGACACACGCTACTGTGTTACGGCGATTTTATGAAGAAGAACGTCTTCCATTGACTGTATCAAGTAGTGTAAGAATGCAAAAGGAAAGATGAAGATGATGTTGAGGTGGTATCTGGTTGCTGCCTCTTTGCTCCATGAACGATCTTCATCCATTTTATGAGAAGTTAGACAAGGTGACTATGTGATGATGCTCAAGCAGTGTGATGGCGTCCAGCACTTCAAACTTCATGTGTCGGCTACTGTGTGTCTTTTAGGAATTGACATTATTTCTTACATTGTGTTTTTGAGATGTGTTTTCATTCATTATGATCGCTGTCTGTGTTCCTTCAGGGGCGAGTATTTAGTGTATGATCGAGATGAGGTAAAAGCTCAGAAGCGGGAGTGGAAGAAGTACGATTTCCACTACGACAATGTGGCTTGGGCCCTGCTCACCCTCTTCACTGTCTCCACTGGAGAGGGGTGGCCGCAGTGAGTATGACGCACACACACACACACACACACACACACACACACACACACACACACACACACACACACACACACACACAAACTTTGATTCCACTCTATTAAAGTCAGAACATTGTTTTTAGCAGGTGTCGTTCTGAACACCAGAATCACATCAAAGTCAGCATGCTGCAACATTCATGTACTTGAAAAACAGCGCTAAACTACTTGAATATAAGTCATTTAGTTGCCTGGAGCATTAACTCTCTCTTCTCCTGTTCCAGGGTGTTAAAGCACTCAGTGGACTCCACCTATGAGAATCAGGGCCCGAGCCCCGGTTATAGGATGGAAATGTCCATCTTTTACGTGGTGTACTTCGTTGTCTTCCCCTTCTTCTTCGTTAACATCTTTGTGGCGCTCATAATCATCACCTTCCAGGAACAGGGTGATAAAATGATGGAGGACTACAGCTTAGAAAAGAATGAGGTGAGGAGTGGGTGGAGGGATTTGAGCCTTTGCATTGTTAGACGTAGTTGGACGTTGTGTCCTGTATTATGATGTTCCTCATTTGCTTCATTGTTGTTCATTAGTTTAGTCAGAAATCCATTTCTTCAGCTTGTTGTGGTTATTTGTCTGAACCCTTTGTGACTTCTTTTCAATTGATCTTCTTCTCTTCCTCCTCCTGCTCCTCCTCCTCCTCCTCTTCCTCTTCTCCTTTCCCACAGCGAGCTTGTATAGATTTCGCCATTAATGCCAGGCCTCTGACCCGCCACATGCCTAAGAACAAACTTAGCTTCCAGTATCGCATGTGGCAGTTTGTGGTGTCTCCGCCCTTCGAGTACAGCATCATGGCTCTAATCGCGCTCAACACCATCGTCCTCATGATGAAGGTACACTCCTGTGAAAATTACACATCAATCCACCAGATATAACAACCACAGTCACAACTTCTGAACCACAGATTGCAGAATCAATAGGATGATCAAAATGATTTTTCCTGTTTTACTTGGACTGCGATGCTTCTATCCATGTTAACGACGTCCACCTTGTCATGAGCTGGCACCCTGCCATTATATTTATATTTGTTTTTGAGGTGCTAAGTGGGCACAAAAGATAACGAAATTTGCCACACAAATTCATTTCTTTGTACATCGTGTTCATCGATGTGCCAGGATGACATCCGCACGTTAAAAGTGACTTAATTTTGTAGCGCCATCAACTGGTATGATGTTGTGAAGTAATTCATCATACAGTATATTGCAGTGTTGTATGTCATCGTGATCTCTAAGCACAGTGTATGATGTCATCCACTGTGTGAGTAATCAGACATGGTAGATTATTTAAGTAGGTCCTAACTCACGAGTGTAAGATGGTGTTAATAGGTTTGTCAGTGTTTTTCACTTGTGTCCTTGTGGCCGTCGGCTTAACAGAAGCATTGGAGAGATATGAAAGAAATCGAGATCGTATCAAAAATTGTAATGCAAATTTCAAATATGTCTCATTTGGATCATCCTGATGTGATAACCACCTTTACATTATGGCTGACCTTTATCAAACCCATATCTGCGGCACGTATGGACACTGGTGGTGAAAATGAGCCGCTTGGCTAGTTTGTCTTCATCATCATTATTAAACATGTTTAAGTTTGTTTCCCCCCTCATTTAATAACTCCTTTACTCAACACAATGTCCACATAGGATAGTATTATGTTATGTTATACTGAAATAGTCACATACACAAGATAAGATAACAAAGGAACCATTTCCCAGCTTGGGATCAATAAAGTATATCTAAGATAAAAGTTCATTATCCCGGGGAAATTAATGAGCAACAGTTACAGCACATTGGAGAATGAAACCAAGAATCACCTCCAGTGCAAAAACAATAGATGAAAAAACAAAGTACAAAATACACAAGGAGTACAAAAGGTACAAAGTGCAGAATGGGCATCTGGTTGAGATGGGAAGTAAGAATATTTACAATATATACAACTTGTACAGCATACATAGGGAGGGGGGGGGGGTCGTAGATGGAACATAGTTACAAAAAAATCACCAATCCACCAAAATGCATCCTTCCTTCACACTGGCCTGGATGTTCCTCGTGAACTCGTCCTTGAGGTGAATGCCAATTGAATGTCTTAAATGAGGTTAGCAACAAGCCCAGGCTGTTTGTATCGATGTTCTTTTACCAAGGCAGATGAAAGTCTTAGCCTAACTTGTTGCTTTTCTCTCTGTGGACGTGTGTGTGTGTGTGTGTGTGTGTGTGTGTTCGTGTAGTTTGATGGTGCGTCACAGAACTATGATAATGTCCTGAAGTATCTCAACATCGTTTTTACCACCTTCTTCTTCATGGAGTCTATCCTTAAAGTCATCGCTTTTGGCCCTCTGGTAAGTCTGAGAGAACAAATGGGTGCGCACACACACCCCCACACACACACTTTCCTTATCTAGGTTGAACCAGTCCCAGTCTATATGGCTCAGTGTTCCATCCTATTATTCATTTATAAAGCAGGTTATTTTGGTAGACAGATCCAGAGCATGTTCTTCCTGTCCCTGAAAAACCCAGAGTGCACCACGTTGAACAGCAATCCAGCTCTAAGCCTCCTTCCAGTCTGTCTCCATGGTAACAACGCCACCATTGGCCAGAAGCGTGCCCCTTCCCTTTTTCTCCCTTCCCCACTGCCCCATCTTCAGTCCTGGATGTGATTGGCTGTCTTTTCTGTCTTCCTGTCTTCTCATTAGTTGACGTCTCTTAACTTTTGTCTCTACAGAATTTTTTCAGAGACGCCTGGAACATTTTTGACTTTGTGTCCGTTCTCGGAAGCATCATTGACATATTAGTGACGGAGCTAGGGGTAAGTGCTATGAAGTATTTGGAGGAATTGACTTCTCAGGCGGTCTCAAAAGGTGTTTGTGATTTATTACATGAAACTGTTTTTAGTCGACTAAAGAAAAGTCAGCCCAGCTGCTGCCCAGGAAAGTGCAGCTTTCTGACACAGTTTAGTTTGATTTGCTTGTGTTTTTTTTTTGGGGGGGGGGGGGGGGGGGTATCATTTATAGAGCACAGTGCTGATTCAGCTTGGCACCATATCCTTGCTGTTATAAAACACTTTGCTGCCCAATCAGGTGAACTCAAATGCACGGTGGTAGAGACAAAAGCAAGGTGTGTGGGGGCGGGGGGGCTCTGATCTTACATGCTGTGTAAGATCAGATCCCCCCCAGAGGCTTTAACCCTTTGGGACGCCTCACAACTACAGGTCTGTAATGGTACACTGGTGCTCTGATTACAGGAAGGGAAACTTCATGAATGAGCTCAAAAGATCTCTTTTGACCTTGACTGAGTGTCACGCTGTGTCATTTGCATGATTTCTTACATGAAATACCCCCTTAAAATGTACTGACTCCTTATCAGACTCAAAGTTATATAAATGATCAGCGTGGTGACAAAAATATGATTTCTACTTCTACTTTTCTTCATTAAGTACAAATCTTTATTTTCTCCAATAATAATGCATTTTCATTTTCATTATTTAGTTGGGTTTTTGCACTAAATCCAGTTCCAATTCTGCTATCTAGACACACTAGAGTGGGGAAAAAAAGGAGTAATAAAATATAGTAAGCTAAATATATCTGAGTAAGAAATCTAATGTTTTGTTTAGTGACTTTTCTAACACTATTATAGAGACAATCTTTTGTGTTTTGTTCACATGCCAGAAGACATCAAACTTTACATTTTGTAGTGAAACTCAATTAACTCAACAAAGTAATTTTTTGTTTGTATTTGTACGTCAGTGTCTTCCTCTGGCCCGTCAGTTATGATTATGTTTTACATTTACATTCATTCTTTTTTTTTTCTTTGGCGAGATCTGGGGACAATGACATCAGAGTTCAATCTTAACAGGGAATAAAAGTCATTCTGGATTCTGTTATTAGCAATAAAATTTATCATTATAATTATTATAATCGCAGAATAATAGGAATAATTGCCTAAACTATGGAAGGCAGACTGTTCATTGTTGCTGTTGCCATGACTTGCTCTGTGTGTGTGTGTGTGTGTGTGTGTGTGTGTGTGTGTGTGTGTGTGTGTGTGTGTGTGTCCATGTGTGCCTCATTTTAATCCCACTGTAAAATGTGTGTGTCCGTTTCAGTAAATCTGTTTTGTGTTCAGCAGGATTTCAGATGTCACACAGTATTTGTGAAATGCAATGTTGAATTCAGTCCCTCTTTGTTTTCTCGGTTGTGTAAAGTGAGCTTGTGTCTTAATTGACTGTAAGTAGTTAAACTTGCTAACAGAGCAGTCACCCAACAGTGTTAGCTGCTGTTTCAGGCGACTTTGTATCATTATTAGCATTATTAGCTAGCTACAAACTAGCATTGCCTTCTAATCGCTACCTGACAAGAAGATGTATCAGGTTTTCAAACTGAAACCTACAACAAATCAACATCCCGACGAGGCCCAATGGAACAATTCTAAAAAAACAGAAATGGGCCATTTGTGTGCATGTTCAGCTCTGGATAGCAAGCTAGCAGGTTTCACTCTGGTGTCATTGTCCACATCACAACACAGTTGCTTATGAGCCGGAATCAAAGAGGGACTGAACTTTTCTTCTGTCGTTCACAAACTGTTGATGTTTACTAGAAGTTGTGTATCATTGCCTTTTAATGACACCCATAATGACTCGGTCTTCCTCTTCTATCTCTTTACATGCTTTCTTTAAACCTTTCTACTTTGTTGGCGCACTACGCCCCTCCCACTTCCTCCTCCTCTGATATAATCCATCCAATCAAAATGCACTATGAAATCCTTCATCCTGTTCTCCATCCGTGCTGCGCCATGACATGTGGTGCTGTGATGATGATGATGATGATGATGATGATGATGATAATGATGGTGTGCGTTTCGCCCCATGCCCCCGCCCCAACAACAATAAAACACACGACCAACCCCCTCACTTCCCAAAAAAATAATATTAAATAAACTCCTTCCTCATTCATCTTTCTACATCTTCGCACATGTAGAATCTGGTTGGTTTGTAATTTATCTCTCAAAGCTTTCTGCTGCATCCTCATTGGTCATGTGTACTCCCCCCCCCCCCCCCCCCCCATAACCTCCACCCCCCACCCCCACCCACCCCACCACCCCCACCGCCCAGTAGCGATCTCAATACCCTTTGATTCAAGTGCATGTGCTTTCTGGATGATGACCTTCCTTGTTTAGTACCTGGTGAAGTACACAGGTTTATGATGAAACACAAACTCTTTGTACACATTGCCAAGTTGGATTACCTGAAAAAGGTTCATTAAGTCTCTGAAGCCTTTCTACTGACAGACTACTGTACTTTTGTCTCGACTGTGGGTCCATGGCCAAAACAGCCCAGCAGTTGGTCAACCAATGGCAAACGTTTGAGAAAAAATCAAGTATTTTTGAAAATAATTATAACATAAACTTGACAAGTCAAGTCATTGAATTATGGCGGGAAATAAAAGTTGAAGATGCAGCTTGCACTGCGTATGTCGATCTTACAAATTTGGTTTGGTTTATAATTCTGGTTGCTTTACCAATGATACCATGTAAAAGTTACAGATAGGTCTTCGAATTGAATTTGCACGTTTAGCTTTCATGTTTAGCAGGGCGACTGATTAACCCTCGCCTCGTACGCTGTGCTTAGTAAGCTGCCAGAAAATGAGAGACAGACATCTGTGTCGTCGCGCCACATTTTCATTCCCACTGCGTTGCAATAAATGTAGTTTACACATCTTCAGACCGTTTCCAAAATTCACATAAATTCAATAGCTTTACAATAGCAGATCAATTTATTTCCAAACATCTCACACAGTGTTAAAATGACTCACACACTTGGTGTCAGATACGTGGATTTGCTCGGCCAATCCCCTCCCCATTACTGTGCATGATACTGGTTTATCTCCTTGAAAAAGGATGCTGCCATGCTGTGCCAAGTCATGCCTGCACTAAGGCTGCTTGCTTGTCTCTCCCTCCTCTTCCTCCCCTTCTCCCCCTCCTCATATTCCCCCCTCATATTGCCTGTCAACCACAAAATTCCAAGGACTCACAGGGAGCTTGGCTGTTACTCTTGGATATCGCAACTAATGTAAAGACCCAGAACATTCTGCTCTGCTTACTAGCAGTTGTTAGTTGTAACAGTTTTTCATTTGGCTTTAACTCTGCAGGCGGTGCCAGGATGTAATGTAAGGACTTAACACTCCACTGTTCATCCACTTAATAATTCACCGCTGCAGAGACCCAGGTTACTTGTGCTACCTCTTCCTTCCTAGTTTCATATGGCTATGACGAACGGCTGGGCTGACAGGTCTCCTGTATGGAGGAGGGTAGGCTGTAGTGGGGACAGTGTGAGCGTCCCAAACAAACTGAAAACACTAACCCTTATATTCAGGAGCCAAATCCTTGATGCAGGTCTGCTGTCTTTATGCTAGAACCTCATTGCCTGTTGTTCCCTGGAGTCCATGTGATTTGTGTTTGGAATGGTTTGAGCAAGAATACCCCCTCAAAATTGGATAGTGCCAAATTCAGAATGCCGTTACCCGTTGTGTGTGTGTGTGTGTGTGTGTGTGTGTGTGTGTGTGTGGTTGACAGGCACATTGCCCTGTGCTCCATCTTGTGTGGCCTGCTCGTCCCCCAGAGATCAGTGCATTTGGATAAAAAAAAAACCTGTTGTACCAGATTGGATGATGACCTTTGGATTCTTTAATTTATGATTTTGCTTATTTCGTCTCTCTCCTTCTCTGTACATTCTTCCTACTCTCTCTATTCTTCTTTCTCTTGCTCTTCCTCTTCTTCTTCTTCTTCTTCTTCTTCCTCTTCTTCGTATTGACTGTTTTCTGCCTTTTTCTGTCTGCTCTGTCATTTTGTTTGAATTTGGTTACACTTTGGGGGTTTTGATCCCTCCCTCTGTCTTCATCCTCTATTTCTCGGCTCTTGGTTTTGGTTTTGAGTTTGTTAGAGGGAGGTGTGTAATAAGGAGCGTGACGTTTTCAGTAAACTGACTGTGTCCTCCGTCTGTGCTGTAGGATAACTTCATCAACCTGAGCTTCCTGAGGCTTTTCAGAGCAGCTCGCCTCATCAAGCTGCTGAGACAAGGAGAGACCATCCGCATCTTGCTTTGGACCTTTGTCCAGTCCTTCAAGGTATCCAGTCATTAACTAACACACACACACACACACACACACACACACACACACACACACACACACACACACACACACACAGCTTTGATTGCCTTTGTTTGTTCCCATTGCACACCCAGCCATTAGTGGAGAGGGAATCTCTCTTGGAATTGCCTCTCCCGAGGTTTCCCTCTTTTTTTCCTGATACATTGAATTTTTCACAGGAGTTTTTCCTGGTCTTCCTAGAGAGCTTTGGGCGCTTTGACGATAAATGAATGAATGACGATAAATGAAGTATCTTAAATCTTAATCTTAAAATCTTAAATCTTAATCTTAAATCTTAATCTTAAATCTTAATCTTAAATCTTGAGACATAGTATGTGATATTGGGATAAACAAATAAAATGGACTTGACCTGACTTGATTGATGTCTTCTCTTTCTCCTTCTGCTGTGCTAGGCTCTGCCATACGTGTGTCTACTCATTGCCATGCTCTTCTTCATCTATGCCATCATCGGCATGCAGGTGAGCACAACCAGGTTTCTATATCGGTTTAAAATCAAATGGAGAAGTCTTGAAATATTGCAACAGGAAACCGCAGTTCAATCAGCCCTGTGCAAGCTAATGAAATTGATAACTTTACCTTCTTGAGCCTCCAGCCTGCTCTCTCTTTACTGCTGCAGGGCAGAGAGTAGTCCCCACTTCTCTCTCTAAACAAAAGCACACACACACACACACACACACACACACACACACACACACACACACACACACCACACACTGTGTTCTACTTGCTCTACTTCTGGCAACATCACAGACACACTGAACAGTATTTTATTCATTAATTGCTCTTGTAAGCCTATTTGTTCTGATACTGAATGCCTGTATTTGAGATTAACCAAGACATTGACTATCTTCAATAGGAAATGTCCAAACCTTCCTCAGCATAAGTGTGTAAACAAAGCCAGTGAAAGCCCTGGACACCTGGGATTCAATCTTTTAGGTCCTGGGAGCTGCCAGCCATGAAAATGTGTGATGACCTTGTTTATGAAGGGTGGCAGGAGAATATGGTAAAGTGCAGACTCTAGTTGTAATTTCTACTTTACTGTGCATGTTGTTGTGCAGTTGTTTGGGAACCTGGCTCTGGATGAGGAACGAGAGAGTGCCATCAACGAGCACAACAACTTCAGAACCTTTATCATGTCCCTAATGCTGCTCTTCAGGTGAGTCCTCCAGTCTTCCTCTGCTCCTTACCTTTTTCTCTCCTTTTGTAATTATTTTTCTTCAACGTTAAACTCTTTCCACCACATTCCATTCTCTTCCCCTATCTTGTCCCATTCTCCCTTCTCTTACAGAATGGCATTTTATAAGATGAAATGTTTTGTACTTTATCTCTCTCATTCAAGCATTTCCAAAGCTTTGCCCAAGAAACGTATGGTAAATCTCCTGTGCTTGTGTGGTTTGATGCTGAACTTTGCAACTTCATGAAAAACTTCTGGATGTGTGCTCATCAGGAGCGCTACAGGGGAGGCGTGGCATGACATCATGTTGGCTTGTCTGGGTGGTAAAGAATGTGACCCGGCCTCAGGGAACACAGAGCCAGAGTGTGGAAGCACCTTTTCTTACACCTACTTCGTCTCCTTCATCTTCCTCTGTTCATTTCTGGTAAGATATACAAATCTAAATATCGCATGGTGTATCTAGCACAGGGGTACTCAACTTCAGAGGCCAAGTGTTCTGGCTCTGAACTGGTTCTGTTGGGTGTCTGTGGAGCCAATGTGCTATCAACCAAACTGACCTGCATTTCCACCAGTTTATCGTAGCACCATTCTTGGTGGGGGGGAAGAACCCACGCCCATGTGTAAGTCCATAATACTGCTGCCTGGTGGAGATGTGAAACCAAGTGTTTTGCAAATAACTATTCAATTAATATCAACTACTTTTGATGACTCATATGATCACTATTATAAAAGACTGACAATGAAGGGGACTTCCAGGTTTCCTGACAGAAAGACAGTACTATAGACTGTCCACTGCAAATGGAAGGCAAATGAAAGGTGGTAGTTACTGTCCTGTCCCAGAGGGAGTCCCTCCACATGGGCATGGAAGCCAGCACCCCCTGGTGGAGGAACGCTGTAGAGCTTTTAGCAGAGCATCAAGCTACTCTTACTCAGAATTAGAAGTGCACAGGCCGTGAGCAGAGAGGCAGAGTGTTAAATAGAGCTGCAGGTCTGCTCTGCTCTGTACCAGGCTGCTGGAAACCACCAGAACTTCACCTGTTAAGGTCACACTTACACATACACTGCATGAAAGCAGCTAAAGGAACACTTTTTAGGGGACAGGCGACACAAATACATGTTGTCGTTTCAGTTTTGTTGTAAGTTTTTGCAGGCCAAATGAAGATGTAGTGCACAGAAGGTTCTAGATTCATTACTGAAATCATCTTCTTTTTTTTTTTAAAGAGCTCAATTGAACAAGAAATGTGCAGCGTGCATGCAGTGCTCTTCCCCTCCACGCTGTGTTGTGGTCTTACATCAGTTACAAAAACAAACCATGAATGTGCGTTCTTGGCTGCGTCCCGCCTCAGATGCTGAACTTGTTTGTGGCTGTCATCATGGACAACTTTGAGTACCTGACCAGAGACTCTTCCATCCTGGGGCCACATCACCTGGACGAGTACGTAAGGATATGGGCTGAGTACGACCCTGCTGCCTGGTGAGTGACACACACACTTGTGCATTGTACACACACACAAATAGCAGACACATACACACAGTCATACTGAATCAAATGTAGAAAGTTAACAGAGCCGCTGATTTATGGTGGATGTGACTTTGAAGTATTGAAATACACTCACAAATACACACACTATCTATCTAAATGTCAAATGACTCAAATGACTCTCAATCCTCAAATTGTTCCTCCAATTATTCCAAACCGGGAATCGACTGTGAGGTTGCAGGAAGTGATGCAGACGCTGACATCATGTGATGTAAAGATTTAAGAGTTAGAGCTGAGCACCCTGCTTCTCTCTCTCTCTCTCTCTCTCTCTCTCTCTCTCTCTCTCTCTCTCTCTCTCTCCCTCTCACTCCCACTCTCTCTCTCCCTATTAGATAACACATGGTTTAGATTAATGTAACCCGTCCTCCTCCTCTCCTTTCTGGACTAAGTGTGTGTGTATCCTTACAGTGGATGGATGAATTGTCTTACACCTCCTTTCCTCTGTAAATAAATGCTCTCTCCTCTTCTTCTACCTTATCTTTCTGTTCTTCTTCTTCTTCTTCTTCTTCTTCTTCTTTACACCTCCTCTCTTTTCTTCCTCTGTCTTTCTTTCTCTGTGCTCAGTGTGTTCCTTCACCTAACCTCCCCTCCTTGTATTTTTCTTACAGCGGGCGCATACATTATAAGGATATGTACAGTTTATTACGAGTTATCTCCCCTCCCCTGGGCCTTGGCAAGAAATGCCCACATAGGGTGGCCTGCAAGGTTTGGACCAAACCCCTAAAGCACAAACTTAAACGCAACCTGCTCGCCTATAAGAGACTGGAATGAATGTCGCTCTTTAAGACAAATTTATACTTCAACACTTCCTTTTTGTTTGGGTTTGCATCGTTCAGTTGTGTTCTTTTATTTATCTCATTTGACCATTGAATCATTTTGGGGTGGTGGGTTGTTGTTTATGCATTCTGACATGACTATGAGAATGTTTGGGACAATGCTGAAATGCGCACACTCTTACATACACACACACACACCTGTAGCGGTGTGTGACGCATGAGGTGGTGCACTGCACTCGCTATTGTCTTCTGACTGAACGTTGGTAAAAGCTAGACTGATGTTTTCACTTTAAATTCAGTGTTGTGCTAAAGCAGAAGCTGGACTCTAGTCACCCATCCTCTTTTGTTTCTGCTTGCTGTCTAATGTTGCCTGGGCAGAAATACAGTTTAGCGATGTGCATTGTTCTTGTTTGGGTGATAGGTGGAGTTTACTGTAATGCAGAGAAGGTTTGGCCCCTAAATACCACATGTCAATCATCATATCTATCTGAGGCAGTGTTTTCCGGCCATGTGTCCCGGAGACTCCAGAGTCTGCAGCCTTCACTCCCAACACAGCTGATTACCTCAGCACGTTTACATGCACATTCAAACTCAACCCATACTGTGAAACTGCCTAACAACTCATACATCAGACAAGAAAAGCTCAGACGGTTAGCGGCCTACTGCTGATCCTAAGGCGATGAAGCCCCCCGATGACAATGCACACCAGAGAAGCATTCGCCCCAAACATATAAGCAATAACCCCAAAGACTATTGCAACTGCCCATAATACCATAGCAACTGGACAGGCAACTGCCTCAAACACCATAGCGACATCCCAGGCAACGGCTCCTAACACAGTAGCAACTGCCACAGACGCGACAAGCGGCATTCCTACCGACCACCCTGGACAGCAAAACAAAGCCCTCAAACACCAAAGCAACCAGAACGCCGTCACAATTGACCTCGCAGCTGCTTGACACATCATAGCAACCACCCTGGCGTTGTTTTGCTCTGTGAGCACGTACAATATAACATGTGACCCAGATTGTGTCTGTGTGGCACACGATTGAGAACCATTGTGCTGAGCAGTCCAGAAGAAGAAACTTAAAAGTTGTAGACACTAAAACAACACAAGTCGTTATTTGACCTATAACATAATCTGCATGATCTAATATGATTCTGGGGCTGGATGTATATGATGCGTTGCTTGTGAGGAAACGCATGTGGAGGTGTCTTACTCCCGTTACAGTTACAGGCGTTAAAATAGTGTTTGAAATGCATAACCTCTGTCTTTTACGTACGGCTAGTTGAAGTCGATTCATGCCTTTTATATTCTAATGTAATAGGCATAAATATTCTAAAGGTTCACATGGCACTTGATCAAATAAAGCACTGGAATATGTATCAGGCCCAATGGCTTGTATTCAGTGTTACCTGACATGCAGAGAGGCGGCCACACCTGCTCTGTTTGTGCCTCAGGTTCACAGGGAAACAAGGAAAGGGGTCAGGGTGTGTGTGTGGTTTGGGGCAGGGACTCTGGACACGATAAGGTCTTGTGTCCTCCAGGAAGCTCTTTTAATCAGCCGTGACAACAGGTGACTGTGGGAAGTGCTGGTCAGCATATGTGACCGTTCAGAATCTTTGTATCACTACGCCAAGAGGCGCCAGCATTCCTAGCTAGCTACAAATTAGCATTGCCTTCTGGTCGTCACTTGACAAGAAGAGCCGTCTGGTTTTCAAACTGAAGATGTGGCAAAACATTAAGAGTCAGAAAGACGTCCCGTTCTCTATGCTGCATCCCAGAATGAATGGAACATAACATAACTTTAATGAGGCTGTTGTGTAGCTAGCTAGTTGGTCCGACACTGCTGCCATCACTGACATGGCAACACACAGAGTAACGCCAATAGGACTACTTTTCCAGGATTCTCACCTGCTGGCGTAACATTATCCCTTACCTATGACAAACACACTAAGCTGCCAGCACAGAGGGGTGTCACGGCTGGGAGAGGAGGTTTCCGGTGGACGCGCTGCCTCAGTAACTGACTGCATCGACTTACCATTGTGACTCACCCCGACCTCTGCAGCGGCGCTTTTCTTTGCCTGCTAGAAGCCCCGCTGCCAGTTCTATCCGAGCGGTGAAAGAGGGCGACGACTGAAAGAGTTTGAATCCCCTTTTCACCTCGCATAGAACAATGTCTCAACGACGGCTAACTAAACCAATAACACCTTCTTCCAGCCCCTTCCAACTCCCCCCCCCCCCTCCAACACCCCCACTATGGTTTACCAGACTAGAGCTGAGCCATGTAACTCGCCCCTTGCTCTCTCTCCCTCGTTCTCTCTCTTTCTCTCCCTTTTCTCACCAAAGCGACCACATATCCACAATGATCGGAAAATAACCTCTGTGTATTTGTTTCCCCTCTTCTTTTCCTTTGTCGGTTTCTTTATTTTGTTCTCCTCATGTCTCCCCCTCCTCCTCCTCCTCCTCCTCCTCCTCCTCCTCCTCCTCCTCCTCCGTGTCTTCCCGTCCTCTTCCTCCCAACCCACATTGTTGTTGTTGCTTTTGTTTCACGTCGTCCATCTCCGTTTGTTGTGTCTGATATGTGTGCGTGTGCGTGTGTGTGTGTGTGTGTGTGTGTGTGTGTCTGAACGTGCCCATGTGTTTTGTGTTTGTGGCCACCCCAGCGGCCGGATCACTTACACAGACATGTATCAGATGCTAAGACACATGTGTCCGCCGCTAGGCCTTGGGAAAAGGTGTCCCGCCCGGGTCGCCTATAAGGTAGACTCGCCCCCCACCCTACCCCTCCAGCCACCACCCCACCTCGCTCCCTCCATGCCTCCTATCCTCCCTCATCCTCTTCGCTTCCCACTCCAATCTCCGTCCTTATGCCTCCCCATCGCTGGGGAGGAGAATCCCCCCCCCCCCCCCCACTCACCCCTCACCCCTCCATCTCCCTCCTCCCAGCGGTGTTCTCCTCATTGTCTGTTAGTGGTGGTTGTGGTGGTGAGCGCTGTCCTCTCCTCTCTCTCTCCGACCGCGGGGATGGAGGGATGGGCTTTGTGAAGTGAAGTGATAGTGGAGTGATAGTCGGTCCGCTTTGTTTGATTTCCTCCTGCTGGGCCGCAGGAGTAAGGGAACAGAGGAGGCTTTGCCGGTCCTTCTGCAGCCCGCGCACGGACGCACGCACGCACGCACACACGTACAAGCACATACCCACCATCCAGTCAGAGATGTGATTGACAGTTTGTGACAGTTCAGTTAGATGCAGCCGGTTCACTCACTGACATGGCAGTACAGCGTCCAAATATAAATATGAAGATGATATCTTATAATTAAGAATATCAAATGTGAATTATAGCACAATACATCTCATCTTACTACTTATAGGGTAGCGCCTTATTTCTAGTCGCCATGAAAGTGCAATTATGGATCAGATGGTTACAAAAAAGTCGAGACGTTGGATGGAATTTTTCTGACAAACAAGTGTAGAAGTCCGACCCCACGACCCTTAATCCTACCCCAAGGTCACTCCTTTGCTGTATGTTAGGAACTAGTAGTACATGTTGGGGAAAAAAACTTCAGTTTCCATGCCAACGTACACACGTTACACCATGTAGGAACATGTGAGATCATTCACCAGGGTCACATTCACGCTGTGCAACCGTTTGCTTACGATGCAGGTACAGAAGGATCAGCAAGGATGTCTGTCTTCAGTCCTCTGCGTCTCCTATTCCTGTGGATGGCACTGTAGTGCACACACATACACACACACACGCACACACACACACACACACACACACACACACATTACTTCACACATTCACACTAAGCTCACAACAGGGAATAAAAGGAGTAGAAAAAGTTCTGGCCCTTCTAGTTTTGTGTCTTTTTTGTGATGTTTTAAACCCCCCCCCCCTCCCGGCCCCCCCCACTCCCCTGAGAGCCTTTGGCCTCTGTGTGGCTCAGACCACCGGCATAAAGTTGTAGGTTGAGCATTTCAGGACTGGTTGTCCCTTTGTCACGATTGTCCATTCTTTCTGTCCACTTCAGTACGATTGTAAACTGTGTCTCATTTCACGGGCAGAACGCTCAGGCGAAGCATTGGAAATCAGCCCGAGCCCTGCGTCATCCCTCGCCTAATCCAAGTTCTCGTCTTATTGCACGGGGACTTCTGTTTGTTTTCCTCTCGACCAAAGCGCCGCTCAGATCAACTTGTGCAGTGGACGTTGACGCTGAAAAGTGTTTTTTTGAGGAAAACACAATGTTTTCTGGAAAAGCAAGACTGGTGTGGTGTCCATGAAAAGCTTCGATTCCCAACCGCATGCAGAGGAACCTCCTGCATGGGTCAGTCCAGTCAAGCGACACTTTCAAAGGATGCATCCCATGAAATGAGATACAGCTCTATTCTATCTATCCTCTCTTTTCCTTTCCTTGAGATCCAGATTTACCAAACTGTAAACGTCTCATTGACCAGTCGAACATTTTGTCACTCAGACCACAGCACAAAAAAGATTAGAGCAGGCAAAGGCAAACAGACTCTGTCTTCATCTGACAGCTGTTAACACACAAAGTGCAGGTGTTTGACTGATTGACTCAGGCTGGCATCTTCACACCATGAAGCGACATCTTAATTGGATTGCTCTGTAATTTTACCTTAGCATGTCAGACGGGATAGCCGCTAATAAACTTATACGTGACGAAACGCTGCAAACCATACCTTTGTAATGGGGACAGCTGTGGAGGATGAGAGTCTTTATATGAGTACAGCATGCAGCATTCTAGTTTGCTGTCTTTGGTGTAAGTGAATCTGGGTGTCAGTCTCTTTCTCCTCTTTTTCTCCTTCACTCTCCTCTCCTCTCCTCTCTTTCCTTTCTCTTGCTCTCTCCTGTTTGTGAGCTCCCTCTCTCACCTCGCTCATCTCCACTTCCACCTGTCTGTTTTGCGGTCGGCACCCACGTTCGCTCCTTTCATCAAATCCCCCCATCCATCCCACCCTACTTCTGTCTCTGTCCTCCTCTCTGCACTGTATCCTTCTTGCTGTCCAGTATGTCAGCTGTCTCTGCAGTGGCCTCATCACATACTTCAGCCATGAAAGCCCTCCAGGTTCTCACAGATAGAATTTCATGGAAAAAGTCCATTAATTGGACTTTTTGAGATCAGAAAGTTCTAGCTGTATTTCGTCTGCACATAGAGGGAAATGGTAGACATTGTGAATGTTTGGACTCTTGACTTGAATCATTCTAAATGTGCTGTTGGCCCCACGCTCACTGACAGAAGTCGTTTTGACGCGACGATGCAACCGCTTGGTTTTTGAACTCGGCTAATTTACTGGGAACTGATGTCAGTGTCGTTTCTAGTCCTCGTCTTTTTCTCTTGTCTCATTCTTTTCCTCACTCGTTCCCCTCTCTCTCTCTCTCTCTCTCTCTCTCTCTCTCTCTCTCTCTTTTGTTCTTGCCATCGACCTACACTCTCTTCCTTCTCTTCCAGTTGAACCACATGTTCTTTACTCTCCTTTTGCTGTTTCGGTGTAGTCACTTTCTTCCTCTGCCCCTCATGCTCACCCTCCCCTTTTTATCTGTAATCCCATCTCATGACCAAGCCAAGAGCCGCCTAATTTGACTCAACTAACTGCTGTCCCTGCCATGTGTCCCCCTGATAGCCCCATTGTCCTTATCCCGACACGACTACAGAGTCTGGTTGGTCAAAAGCAAACCAATATAGAAGAAAACAGAACATCAGTCATCTCTTTTTGATCTTTTATTTTTCCTTTTCCAGGGAATGCCACAACTCTAACCCTCTCTAACTCCGCCCCCCCCCCCCCCCCATAAGACACTGCTCCTGTGTGGCATTGAGAGAGATTTTGACTTTGCGCAGTGTTTTTAAGCCTCATCATTGAAGTTCAATGTGACTTAAATTAAGGGAAGAATTTATGACGTACAACTGTAGAGAGTGAAACAAAATGATAAGCAAACAATTTGTCAACAGAAAGGATCAATCCAGTTGGATTGAGGATACTCTCTTTGCGTGGATGCACGGCTGCTTGTATTGTGAAAGTGGGGGGGGTACAGGCATGTTGCATGTTTTGTGTATCAGGGTTGGTGTTTTTTACCACGGGGTGTTGTGTTGTGTTGCATGCAGTCCTCGCACTCACTGTCGCATCGCTACGGGCGACATCGAGCCTGCCTGTCTGCCTGCCTGCCTGCCTGCCTGCCTGCTGAGAGCTGTGGATGTTGGCTGATGCCCTGCGCCTGCCACTCACTTGGCTTTGGGCATGCCCGACACTCGCACACGTGCACGACCACACACTACCGCCATCGTACTGCCGTGCTTGCCATCGTGAGTGCCCAACGCTCATGTTCGTAGGTAAATCCAATGGATGCCAACTGGTCAGGATAGGAGGAGCAAGAGGCCTGAGCTGGCCCAGCTTGTTCTGTGCTATCTGCAGGTTCCTCCATTGGGTTTACCTGGTATAGACATGTAAAGACAGGGAACCTCCTTTACAGGGAGGGGGAGCTCTATAGCAGATGCCACAGTGAAGTCAAACAACACAGCAATCTCCTGCAAATAGCAGAATTACACCAGTGATACTGTTATTGTTCTCCAATCAACCTACTTTGTCTTCAAATGACTCCAATTAAGCACCCTTAATTGCAGTCTGTGCAAATTATTGTTGTGTAAGCGGGTGGGGAGGGATGTGGGGACCGTCAGGGTGGGGGAGGGTCGGTGTATGTGTGCTGTATATATTTACATTTATCTATATGTGTGTAAACAACTGAGATGTGTCAATGCACCACCGCATTCACACATTTAGGGAACATGGGCACAAGTTGGGTCGGAGGCCATTTTGTCTCCGATTGTTCTTCCTCGTGGTTCTCAGCGCTCACAGTTGCTTAGCAGCAGATTGGATAGCTGTGCTGTCTGGTAGAGTATCACTGGAAAACAGGAGACACAGGGACTCAAAGCAACAGCTCATGCATGCTCAGATAAGATTTACAGTACAGTGCCAAAGATTCTAAAAATTTCTAAAAAGGCTATGAAAGCTTCATTCCTTAGGTTTCAGAAAGGAATGTATTTACCACGAACCCTCATTTATGACTGATCACAAATCTGTCTCAGGGATCGTTACCAAAGCTTTCCTACTCTATTCGGCTGCTATCTATGGAGCTCTCTCGACCCCGCCCGACCCCCTCACCCCCCCCCCCCCCCCCCCCCCCCCCAACCCCCCACGCCCCCCCCCCCCGGAGGTTCAAGCACAACCCTTTAGTAAGGACACACCCTTCTCTCATCCTCTCATCCTGACTGGCTCTCCACAGAGGCTGCTGCGCATGGATCTGCCGGTTGCCGATAACAACACGGTGCATTTTAACTCCACCCTAATGGCACTGATCAGGACGGCGCTGGACATAAAGATTGCTAAGGGTACGGCTCTCATCGCTCCCTGCTCCATTTTCTCTCTCGCCTTTTCCGGCTCTCAAATTTCACTTTGCTTCTCTGTCTGTCACTAGCTTTGTTTCCATCCAACTTTGTTTACATGGAATGGAAACAAAATCTGCCAATATGCTTGTACACTCGTGGATACATTTTTTTACAACAAAATAAAACGCTCTGGTGGAAACAGATCCCATGACAACAACAACTAGGAGAACAAAGGAAACAGGCATCAAATGGTGGAACAACATGGAATTAATGGAAGAGTGTGAAGCAGAGATAAACTGTGCCGTAGTGTTAAAATGTCAAATGAATCCAATGTTTACCTGTCAATCCTGCACAAAGTAACTCAGGTATCGCGTTTGGATGGCTGAGGCAAACAAGGTTTAATTCACATTTTATTTTCTCTGATAGTTTTGATAATCGCTTACATCTTTGACTTAAACCTGGATGGAAACAAAGCCTTTGTCTGCCGTTGTTTAGCATTTAAAAAGAAAGTTTACAATGTCTGAGCAAATAAGAGATATTGGCTCTAACTGAACACTTTTGTTTGTGTGAATGTGCACGTGTGAATGGCTCAATATGTTTTGGGGGTTGTGTTCCGCCGTGGCTCTGTTTGGTCTGTGCTGTATTTGCTCTGTGTGTGTGAATGTGTGGTTTTGATATGCGCGTGTGTGTGGTTACTCTGGTGGGCGGGGTCACCCAGGCGGCGCAGACAAGCACCAGATGGATGCTGAGCTGAGGAAGGAGATGATGGCCATCTGGCCCAACCTGTCGCAGAAGACTCTGGACCTGCTGGTCACTCCGCACAAGGGTAAGTTGGAGGACACGGTGACATAGTGGCGTGTGTGTTCAATCACCAACTCACCAAGAGGGCAGCTTCTGCCAGCCAGTGTCATTCACTGCTACGCATCTCCTGATCAGGAAGCAATAGAACACACACACACACACACACACACACACACACACACACTATGTTTGCCATTGCCTCAGATAGTATTCACCTCTGACCTCTGACCCTGAAACCTCTACATGTTATATATAGATTGATGAGAGGAAATTAGGGGCCATAACGCTCACACTTAAACACATAAACACATTTACACAGACATACTGACAGCCCCATGTATCACACCAGAACATGTACATATACTAGCACACACACACACACACACACACTCACAGTCAGTCCTGCTATCAGGGGTGCCTGCTATAGAAGATCCTCTATAGAAGTCTTTTCACTGCAGGAAGAATTGTGCAGATTAGTACTGAGCCCCTGATTATGGATCAATATGTGAATGAAACCATGACGTGCCGACACGATGAGAGCACCATACTGATGCATGTACAGCAGTAAGCTAAGCTTCTTAGTGAGGCAGATACGTTTTCCTCTAAACTATTAATTATTAAGATTAAAGATTAAAGATGACATTTAGTCCGAGTTTCAAAGACGTGATAGCAAACTAAAGGCTTTAAAAGGATATGATAGCTCTGTAGCTACAGTCTCTGCCTGTGAAAAGACTACAGCTAATTATGGAACAGTGGTGTAAAACTGTGTTTCCTGTTCCACACGGGCGATTGAGCTCAACTCTGTTTCCATCCCCTGACACACATTCAGTCTGAACCAAATGTACTACATCCATACAGAGGGAATGTACTTCAAAAGACACAAGACCAAACAACAACAGAACAGACTGGGTCACCTTGTGTTCAAGGACCCAGTCACCGGTCTGGGTTTTAAAAATCGGGGCTCTTGTTATGCCACCCCATGCCAGTAGGGGGCAGGAGTCACTTTTTTTCCTGGAGATTCCTAGCAAAGAATGTGAGGGCATGTTAGAGTCTTTGAAACTTTACCCTCAGCGTTCATTTTTGATTTGAAGCGAGTCCAGTTGCCTTGAACTACTGCTGCAATGTATCCGGTTCGGATACGGTCCCCCCAGTCCCCCCAGTCCCCCCAGTCCCCCCAGTCCCTTCAGTCCCTCAGTCCCCCCAGTCCCCCCAGTCCCCCCAGTCCCTTCAGTCCCTCAGTCCCCCCAGTCCCTCCAGTCCCCCCAGTCCCCCAGTCCCTCCAGTCCACCAGTCCCTCCAGTCCCTCCAATCATCCAGTCCCCACTCTGTAAAGTGCAGTTCAACTTGAACTTGTCCTGGATCACAGTAGATTAGCTGGAGCTTCCACCACAAAGATCTGAAACTTTGGCATAAATCTTTTGCTTGCTTGTGTTTCAACTTGATCATGTGTTTCCCCTTGCCCCATCTCACTCTAGGTCTAATCTTTCAGAGTAACTTGTCATTTTCTCAGCAGCCACAGACTTGACGGTGGGCAAAATCTACGCTGCCATGATGATCATGGAGTACTACAGGCAGAGCAAGACCAAAAAACTGCAGGCCCTGCGAGAGGAACAGGTACCCACAAGAATCCATCCTAGAGAAAATCCTCAAATGCAAACCCCCCCCCGAAAAACCCCATTTCTTCCTCCTCTTTTTTGGAGTAAGATGGCTCAAAAGTATGTATGCATAACTTTATAATATGTGCTTTAAACACGTGTGCATGAGCGTCACAGCTCAGATTTATACAGGTACGGATTCGTCCTTACAAACTTTTTACTTTTGGGTACGAGTCGACACATAAGTCACAGGCAGGCATACTTACTTCTGACCGTGATCTTACTCCTCCTCCTCCTCCTTCTCCTCCTCCTCCTCCTCCTCCTCCTCCTCCTGCTGGTGGTGCCAGTTTCTTCAGCACAACATAAACATTTAAAGCATTCGTGCCTTGTCTTCAAATCAAACATCCTGCTGCACCTCCACATGAACCAGGCCTCCTCACTGCCGTGACCTACAACTGAGTCCTTCAAATCATCTCCATGTCATCTTGGAAAATGAAAACCTCCATCCATTTCCAAGTTGCTCCATAGCTCGGCCTCAGTCCACATTCCTAGAAACCTTTCCATTCCTCATCACTCCACCAGGGGCGGTTTAAGCATGCCCACTCAGGTTTGTTCTAATTGTTCAAAGGCACAAGCACAGTGTTTGTTGTTGACAATGTTTTGAACCATGATGCTGATGATGATGATGATGATACCACATGGCCTTACGGTTTGTTCCCTTCCCCTCCTGTCGATGACTGCTTTGGAGATGCACTCGCTCCCACTGTCTTTGTATTCTCGCTCCACACTCTGGAGATGTCGAAACATCTCTCCATTGGCACAATGTTGCCTCTGTGCTCCCGCAATGACGTCCATTTGGTTTTTGGTGTCCAAAATGTCCTTCGGAATCATCAAGCATGTAGACAACTTGCATTGTTGAATGGAGAGTATGTAGATGTATGGAATGTAAAGTCTACACCAAAAACACATTGGTATGTTCCTGAATGCTGCCATCCCATTTCCACACAGGATCTCTGAATGTCGGATATCCAGCTGTCAACAAGGACTCTGTGTGTGTCTGTCTCTCCCTCAGTCTCTGCGGGAGAGGCAGACACACACACTGTGTAGGAAGGAACGTTTGTATTCCACAGTAAGACCGTTGTAATGGCTTACCTAACCAATGGAAAAATCAACCCTAAAACGCTAGGGCTAAACGCTGGCACAGCACCCCGGCAGACACACCGGGGATCAGAGGGGCCAGTGTGAGCCGAGGTTGTCACAACCCTGAGGCAGCCGCTTCACAGCAGCATGTGGCCATGATGAATGAAGTGTTGGAGCACCCCAGGACTCTCTCCCCCTTCGTATGCAATCAATAATATCCGCCCAAACACTATACAGCGATTGAGCTATTTACATGGACCGAATCGATACAGTTCTGCTGTTCTCCGAGCGTACATAAGGTGCAATGACTGGAGTAACTAACGTGGGAGGACTTCCTGCAACACTAAAGGCTGGTTTATACTTCTCTGTCAGAGCTATGGCCTAGGTATGGTGGTTGTGTCATGGTTTTTGCCCAGAGACAAACATGCTCTCTGTTCTTCCCGCTTTTCTTTTACATGGCAGTTTTAAAATCAGTTTTTCTCTGCCTGTTAATTTTTTTCCACATACATAAGGTATGAAATAGAGACTTTCAGCTTTTTAATGTGTAAATGTACAGATTTTTGAAAGACGATGTCAGAAGCTGGTCACTGACGTTGTTCTCTGCAAGCCCCAACTCACAAAAAACATTTCAGTGAACTACTTTGCACGTCATGTTCCTGAAAGTCTTTTGTTAAATCTCCTTAGTATCGCCTTAAATGAAACCTTGGCAGATGTATTTCTGCATGGATGGTCAAAAGATGACTTTTGTTTGTGTGTCATTTGAGCGATCATCTGGTCTGAAACCTTTAACAACTTGACCTGAAGCGCCTCAGGTAGAAGTTCCCTGTGATGCAGATGTGGGAGCTGCCCTCCTCACTGAACATCAGTCCAAACAGACTCATGCTGTCAGTTCAGGCGAGGTGAGCAGATTCCACATCAGCATTCCTTCAGGGAACTTTGCCCTGGAATACCCTCAGCCACGTGCTTGCTGATGGCGCCCCCGTGTGGGTGCATGCTACGAGTGCATCCTGTGTGTGTGTTTGTGTCCTGTGTCTGGCCCCTGAGTGTGCCTGATGCCAGCCTGCCGGCCATGTCATGTATCTCACACAGAACCGAACGCCATTAATGTTTCAGCGCATGGAGCCCTCTGAGGGGGGGGGCACGGATGGCCAGGGGGGTCAGGGCCTGAACGGGCTCCCCAGCACCCAGCCGGACAACGTCAACAGCATGTGAGTACATGTGTTTAGACATAGATAGGACATAGATGCAACACACACACACTTGTGCTTTACATCGATGCAACACGCACACACTGCTTACACAGCGGAACTCTTGGTCGGATTGTTAGTGTCTGTTAGTTTGACATAGGCTGTGCATGTTTTGATGATTGGCTCACAAATAACATACAGTTATAGAAGTCAATCAGTTCCACAGGTTGAAATGCAAACAGGTTCATTTCCCCTGGAGTGTGTGTGTGTACTTCAGAACCTGCTGTCTGTGGAATTTGTGAATTTTGTCGGTCAAGGACAAGCTCCTTTGTTGTTAGGTATATTATTATATATATGTTTATGGCCAGTATTACTGCGTGTATTACTCTTTGTATGATGTGTGTGTGTGCTTGTGTGTGTGTACCAGACACCAGGAGGGTGGTGGCATGACTGAGAGCCAGTCGTGGGTGACGGCCAAAGCCCAGGAAATGTTCCAAAAGACAGAAAACTGGAGCCCTGACAGACCCTACCCAGACGATCTCCACGACAACCGGCACAACCCCCAGGTGAACACGCGGACGCACACACACATGCGCACAACACCATGGTAACGCATCAACTCAAGCCCAACTCGTCTCTCCTCTCGCACCGGTTTGCTTCCCACCACAGTCTGGTTGGGGTTCGGCTTGTCTGGTGTGGACACAGCAGCTGGATGTAATCAATAATCAATCAAAAACAATGAGAAGCAAACGCCAATGAATGTTTGGATCCGAGACACAAACATCTTCAGTTTAAGTTCATTCCTTGAATTTAGGGGAATCGTCTGCCGCCCATCCCTTCATGTTCCATCAGAGGGACGCGATCTTACGTAATGTCACGATTTACACGTCACTTACATCCACCCTCGGTCACAGATAGTGTTTTGTTGTCCAATCTAAATGGACCAAATGAAGCCGAATTGGTTGTAAAACCACTTGCCTTCCAGTGGTGAAAGCAGCAGTTGGTCATTTTGTGCAGCAGAGTCGATACTGACATCCTCTGCCATGCTCCCCTGTGGTGGTCGGCCAGGGGAGGGGCTTCCACAGGGGGAGGGGCTTCCACAGGGGGAGGGGCTGCCAGAGAGGACAGGATTCCTCCACAGACCATTACAGTTATAGATTCTTAGACTTCTCTGAAGCTCCCAGTCAAGATAGAAGAGTCTCAATTGGGGCAAGACCAGAAGGCTCTAAACGATACGTCTGGTTCTTATGTTCAAGCTGGGTTTTGATCGATTTCTGATCTCTGAATCTGCTGTAGAAGCAGGAAGGAACTCAGGAACTCAACTGTGCACACAGTACACACAGTTGTTGGATCTGCTTTGTCATAGAGACCAGTGGCTAATGCAAACCTTGGGTGGAGGGTTACAGCAGTTACTTAATGTCCAAATTCATAATAAGCTGAATCAAGACGCATTCAATGTAGCCGTAAACTAAAGAAGGGATAAGTAAGAACACAGAGAGTTTAAAGTGTAGAAGGAAGAAAAGGTCTGCAGGAGGTTTAGAGCTTTCATTTCGTCTGGGAGCTCCAGAAGTGAAACTGTGTTTGCTGGAAGTCTCACCAGGGGGTGCTGTTGTGCTCCGACCATTAGGACGTAGCACAAACAATGATGTAATCAAGCTGAACTTGATATTCTTATCATGTTCTACAATGAGTTTTGTTAGGTGCGAGACTAAGTGTTTTCTTCAGCTGCTGAAAGGTTGAAGGCTGAACGACTCTCTGCTCT
>NW_027466968.1:55000-81218 GCF_046128005.1 Genypterus blacodes
GGGTCAAAGATCTGTCTTCCTATTCTGAGTGTGACGTAAATGAAAGATGGCTGCCGAATGGAAAAGGCCAGCGGGCTCCTCAGCCTGGTGGATGTTAGGCATGGTTGGTCTCTCCATCCTTCTTTCTTGCTCCTCTCTGTTCTGTATCTGCTCCTCTCCTGCTCCGGTGCTTGGGTGGGGAAGCATGGTGTTACATGTGCTTGCCAAAAGCTCTGCATCTGGGCGTTTGAGCTGCTGTTAGGTGGAGCTATGGGAATGCTAATGCCATATTTCACACTTATATTGTTTAAAGCTGGGTCAAATTGTACGGAGAAGTTGGCTTTGTGTTATGTAAGTGACGGGTGTTGTTTAAAGACAAGAACTATACGATTTGTTTATGGTTGCCTTAGCAGAGTTCCATGGATATTGGACAGAGATACAAAATTTCTGGAACGGCTTCCGGCTGACAGAATCCAAAGATGTGAACGCAGTTTAACACCACCCGTCCGGTGCATAGGGGAAAGGCGATTAAAATCCCTTCCCTGGATCTGTTGTTTGACCCATGTTAGATCAAACTGTGTGAACCATACACACCCACAGAGCGCTGATACACACAGGTCTGACTCCCTCTCTGAAGGTGTATTCATTTCTCACCGTCTCTTCTTCACAGACCGTCACGGACACAAGTCCGATGCGTCGCTCCACCTCCAGCCTTGTCCACGGCCGCACAGGCCGCGGCGTGAGACTGGACGACTACTCCCTGGAGCGGGTGGTGTCTGAGGAGGGACGGCACGGAGGAGGCCGCAGACACCGCACGTCCCAACGCTCTCTGACCAGATACACGGACGCAGACACAGGTGAGTCACTCATGAACCGGGACTTGGAGTGAGCTGGCGGCCGTAGCGTTGATGAAACCTTGCTCAGTTTTATGCAGACTCAGGCGGGGGAGTGATTTAGTGCTGCTGGATGAAGACATCTGTCCAAACTGGGTTACTGGCATTATGGGTTTGTTATGCTATAATGACGTTCTTTCATCTGAAGCATTGTTTATCTCCACAACAGTCTCTCGGCTTCTTTACATTATGGGGCGAGTACAGCAGTTTTAGGGTCAAAGGTCATAGGAAGACACTTTTTGAGGCAACAGTGAACGTGTTCATTTCTAGTTTACTGGAATTTATAGAGGAATGTTTCCAAACTAGTGTGGGGATCTGAAAGTGAAAGAGTAAACAGACCTGATAAGTTCAGGAATAAACCAGAGTCAGAGTCAAACAGCCAGTTAGTGACTTAGTTCAGACATCATGTGAGGGAGAACAAGGCCCTGATGTCTGGGTTGACCTATGAGCAGACCTGTGTGCCTCAGCTAACCTGGAGTTGTCTCCTTGTTAGGCCTGGGCACAGACCTCAGCACCACCACTCAGTCAGGTGACCTGCCCCCCAAGGAGCGCGAGCGGGAACGCGGCAGGGCCAAGGACCGCCGCCACCACCACCACCACCATCACCATCACAGCTCCGTGGACAAGGAGCGCTACGGCCCCGAACGCCACGACTACCCCCACAGGCATCCCCACGAGCGCCACTGGTCCCGCTCACCCAGCGAGGGGCCTGATGGACGAGGCCACAGACAGGTGGGCCCCGTGTTCTCTGAGACGCGTCCCCAATGTCATATGAGGGCCACCGTCCCTCCATTTGTAGCGTTACATCAGAGCGATAGGTATCAGAGTGTATCACGTGACCATTTGGGACATGGCGGGATAGGGAAATGAAAATGAGCCAAGCAGCTGGCAGCATTAAGATTAAGTTTGTTCATCGTGTTGCATGTAGTTCACACTATCTAATTTGCCGTGGCAACAGGATTTTCTCATTCTGTTAAGCTAATTTGGCAAAAGTCCCATTTGTGACTCAAACTGCTTTTTTCTGAGCTGTTATCTCACACACACTTTCTTATGGATATCAATCTCTCTTTTGTGTTATGCTTTTTTTTCTTTGTCGCTGTTTCTCTCTGTCCATTTTTCTTCAATGTGACATGTGGCTGCTTGGTGTCAATACTTTGCCTCATCACTGTTTTCAAATGATTTTCAATGGTGTTTATCTCTCTATCTATCTATCTATCTATCTATCTATCTATCTATCTATCTATCTCTCTATCTATCTATCTATCTATCTATCTATCTATCTATCTATCTATCTATCTATCTATCTATCTATCTATCTATCTATCTCTCTATCTATCTCTCTATCTCTCTATCTATCTATCTATCTATCTATCTATCTATCTCTCTCTCTCTCTCTCTATCTATCTATCTATCTATCTCTCTATCTATCTATCTATCTATCTATCTATCTATCTATCCATCTATCTATCTATCTATCTACCTATCTATCTCTCTATCCCTCCCTCCCTCCCTCCCTCCCTCCCTCCCTCCCTCCCTCCCTCCATCCATCCGCTCCACTCTGGTCTCTGTTGTTGTTGTGGTGCGTTTTGATTTTCCTTGTTTACATTTTGCTGTAGGGCAGTAGTTCGGTGAGCGGCAGCCCGGTCCCCTCCACCTCGGGGACCAGCACTCCACGAAGAGGCCGTCGCCAGCTGCCCCAGACCCCCGCTGTCCCCCGCCCACACGTCACTTACTCCCCTGCCGTCCGAAAGCCCGGCTACGCCCCGCCGGGGCCGGGCCGTCTGCGCTCACCCTCTCCCCGACACTTCTCACCACCAGACCATGACAGAGGCTACCACCAACGGACCCCTTCACGCCATACCTCTCCCCACCACGGGGGCAGCTCATCCCGGCACGGTTCACCACGCTCACCCAGGCACCAGTCCCCGCGCTCGCCCATCCACGGCTCTCCCAGGTCGCCTCACCGGGGGCGCTGGAGCGGGCCGCCGCCCGGGGACAGCCTGGAGGGGGACGGGCCCATCTACGAGCGAGACTATGAGTATGAGCGTCACCACGAGCCCCCTGCATATGAGCAGAGCCTCTCCCATGGAAACCCGCATCCTCATGGGGGAAACCCTCACCCCCACCCTCGTTCCCCTAGGACTGCCCGTCACGGGCCCCCTCCGCCCCCTCACCCAAACCCGCGAAGGGTGCCCAACGGTTACCGTTCATCCTCACCTTCCCCACATCGGCGGGGGCCACCAGGGGCACCGCCCCATCCGCAACACCGCCCCCCCCATGTTCGAGGGCCCCGCAAGGGCTTGCATGAACCTTGTAGTGAGACGGATGAGGATGACTGGTGCTAGCGACTGCCGGGAGCGAGGGATAAGGGCAGCAGAGGAGAAGAACAGCCTCCCTTGCTCTGACCTTGGATCTGTAGACTTTAATAAAGCAGGGGTTGTGAAGGGGATGTGGGGGGTTTGGCTGCCCTCCGAGCTCTCGGCCTGCACCCCTCAGACTCTGACAGAGCGGAAGGGGGCGGAGTTAGGGGCTGATGGTGCTGCAAGCCTTTTGCACACTTTGTGTGTGTGAGAGAAAGAGACTAACACAAATCTCTGAGCAGGGCAGGAATAGAATGAAAAGAGACTAACAAGAGGACGAAGACGAGACCCGCTCACCTCTGCCTCTCCCCGTTTCAGAACTACATTTCCCAGAATTCTCTGCTTGACCAGCAAGGGCAGGCTGCAGGAGGAAGGGAGAGAGGGACGGTAGAGTTATGGAGGAGCATGTCATTGTTAAGATGACCAGAGGTGATGGTGGTGGACCAGGCCCAAAGGCCCAAACTCCTCCCACTCTGATGTGTGTCAGACCTGCTGTGCTGTGTGTCGCCTCTGCAGCAGCCTGGAGGATGAATCCAGAGGAGGGGAGGGGCCCACTCTGCTCCTCCATAGCAAAACAAATGAACAAAAAGCCAGGACCCCCTAACCCTTACATGCCAAGCTATGCCTCCAGAAAATCAAACTTGAACAATGAAGAACAAAATGAACCTTTACATGAAAAAACTATGAAAAGAAAAAAAGGGAGAACAACTTTAACTTTAACCTTTTCCTTTCCAATGGACAGAACCAGGAAGCTCCGCCTATACTGCAAAAACCAGCCAATCACAGCGCTGGCTGATATTCGATGAGTTTTATCATCTCTGTTTACTGTTAAAGACTCACTTGATGCTGACGGACCTGGAGCGACATCGCTGGTGGAGGAGCGAAAGGGCTGGGGTGCGCCGTGTGAGCTCACTTCCTGTTTGAGTGTGCGGGAGGAGGGGGGGGGAGGGGAGAGGGGGGGTGCACGTAACCAGAGGGGGGTGTCTGACACTTGGTCGAGCCCCTTCCTCCTCTGTTATTTGACCCGGCGAAGGATACCTTGACAGGAAATGACATCACACTGTGGAATTGGGTGGAGGAGAGGAAAGGAGGCATGCGGGGAAAAGACTAAATTCTTCAGTAGTTCTTCTTTCCATTACTTCTCCTTCTTGTTCTTCTTGGGACATTGGAGCTTGGTTCTTCTGTTGCATTCGCTCAGCCTCTGTTGATCTTATTTGGTGTCCAAAATTTGATGGAAACCTGCATGATAGATATAATACATACATAGAGAGGACATCTAGTGTGGGTGGGACCTGGGGGCTTTATAGGAAACTTTGCATTTCGGTTATCAAAGGGGTTGATTGTCAACTCTCTCTCTCTCTCTCTCTCTCTCTCTCTCTCTCTCTCTCTCTCTCTCTGTCTCTCTCGCTCTTAAATATAGTTTTTAGTTGTGCTTTTACCCAAAACAGGCCATTTCATTTTGGCTTTGTGCCCGCAGACGTTGCCGGGTCACTTAAACGTTTCCTCTCATGCATGACTGAGATTTGAGAGAGCGACAGAATGGAGAGGAGTGAACCTCTTCCACACTTTTATTGTTAATGATGATAGTCTTATGAATAATGATATCAATGTCAATGCAAATGATGATGATGATGATGATGATGATGATGATGATGGATTGATAGAACTGTTGCTGTAGATTTGTTGTCATGTTATTTAGAGTTGTGTATGCTGTGTCCATCTTGTTTTTCATCCGTTGTGCTTTTGTTGTTTGAATTTGACCCCTGTTGACGACGTTTACTGGGTTCCCAGCGCCTACCCCCAACACTTTACGGCAATGTCAGCTTGGGAACCTCCACTTCTCCACTGTTGCGTGTTGTAATGCAACTCTTAATCTCTGATACACTACACAAAATGCTGGAGGGAAGGGGGCGGTTTAGGTTTTGCACTAAGGGGACAGGGAAGTCTCGGCATCGGTTTAGTTTTTGTCAATGCAACCCGAAGATCAAAACTACAAATTCAGAGGGAGGGGGCGAGCCACATCGCCAAGGGTCCGTACGTGTTTCTACACGCAAAGGTCGCTGAAGGTACCCAATGTTCTTTTGAGTCCTTATGGATTTGAGTAGTGCTTGTTGAATTCAAAACTCACAAATCTCAGTTTTTCCCGATGTTTATGTGGACTTCCCCTCTGTTTGGCTCTGTAGCTTTGTAGCCAGATCGGTCACCTATATTGAGTGCACAGTGGCGGCCTGAACAGTGTTGGTGTCAGTCAGTATTAGGTGGTGTTGTTCAGCACACGTTACCCTCCCGGCCTCCCCTCTGTGAGGAAGCCTCCAGAGTTGCGTCTCATTTCCTGGGACACATCTTATGAACATGTGAAGTTGGGCAACATAACCGGTGAATTTCTCCAGGCCTCGCATTTCAAAGAGACCACAGCATTTTCCCAGAAACCATTGCAATCAAACCAAAGTTGGGTTTACTAAGCAATGCTGCGTTTGAGTGCTGTTGGAAATTGGGAGATACCAATTTTAAAACTTGGAAATTGCAATAATCGAAAAAGAAATCGTGACAAAAACAATCTGGTTAAATTTTTCTGTTCTTCTCACAGAACAGACGAGTTTCAAAACAATTCTATGCATTCCTTAACATAAAAGCAGCATTGTGGCCATCTGCTCCACCGCTTGAAAACAGCATCCTCCTTGCTAATTCATGCAAAGGAAGAAAAGCCTTCCCGGAGTTTTTTTGGCGAGACAGAGCCTTCAAGGATGTGGCCCCTGAGATGAGACACGGCTTTGGTTTCTAGGTGCAGAACGGCAAACACGTGATGTGTAGATCCGCCCCCCCCCCAGGTTCGTGCACGGCCGAACCCTCTTCTGCCAAAAAACCCACTTCAGTATCCACGAACCTCATCTCTCTTTTCTGCGTCCATCTCCTTTGCCGTTAGTCTGTTCAGCATGTCAGAGAGCGCCACAGGACAGAAACACTTAGGAGTAACGACTGAAAAACAATTACAGAATACTTGATAACTCAATAAGACAATAAAGCGTAGATAGATATAGACGATAACCTACAGATGAATCTAGACATATAACGGTAGACGTAGCTATAGATAGCGACAGAGTATAATTAGAGATTCAGATAGTATTTATTTTGCATACCGTATGTGCTCACGACACAGTCGAGCATGGAGCTAATCTCTACCACCCACTGTTTTCACAGTGGCAGAAGCCAGAAAACAGGCCCCAGTCTACGTGTACCGACTCTATGCAGACCTCACCATCGCCCGCACGCTATTTGTTTCAGAGGAGAGAACGACAAAGTTGTGGTGCTGCGAGCGGACGAGACGAGAAAAACGTGAATTCCAAGGTCGACGCGACTTTTGCACAACCACTTGACATCACACCCTTCCTGTCATGTACCTCTGTTGCTGCCCCTCCGCCAGCTGTGGTCTTTCTTTCTCCCTCTTTTCTCCCAGAATGCATTGCCTCCAGGCCTAAGCAGTTGAGGGTGGCGTTGTGAAAGCGGGCATGGGGGGGGTTTATTGTTTGAGTACTCCTTCATGGGGCACAAACCTGACCCCCGCGTCTGTCACAGCGGGCCCGGACGCTTTCCCAGGACCCCCCTGCAGAGCCACAGTGCCTTCTGTATCAGAGTCACATTTGTCACCCCAACCCCGCCAGACCCTTCGCCCCTCTAATCCCACCCCTGCCTCCCCCCAGTAGTAGGTGAGATCAACCACACTTGCGCCTTAAAAGTGGAGCCGCCTTTCACGCCGGCAGAGGTGGGGAGAGCAGAGACGGGGCCTCAACGGGGCAAGAAGCCACGGGATCAGAGGCTTCCGGTTTAGATCAAATCTCTGCAGGCGTGACCCACACGGTTTGTCCGTGTTCCTCGTGGGTTTATTTTTTTACTTTTGAAGGCTCTTGAACGCCTGCGGATCGATTTCCTCTTCGGCTTCACTCCCCCCCCCCCCCACCCCACCTATTACACGTGGCACAAGGGGCCATTTTGTGTCCATCCGGGATGTCCTGGGTCCAGTTTCAGGCGGTGTAGTGAGAGGTTTACAGAGGTGAACAGCAGTTTGCTTACTTCTCAGGTCCCTCTGGAGTCGGTCGGGTAGATGTACGCCGTGACATTTGAGTGGGTGTATGGTTTTACCTGGCATGGGCGTATAGTCAGTATCCTACATCCCCCACCTCGCCATCCACAGCAAACAACAAACCAACGCAAAGAGCCACTTGCACTCGACGCCAAGCATGTCGACCGACGGGCAGGAAAACCCCCCCTCCATTTCCTCTTCTCGACCGCCACACGCTTGTCCGCAATTGTAACCCGCAGCTCCACCATGGCCGACACACAATACTGCGGTTGTCGGAGAGCATGTTGTGTGCGCGCAAACCCGCATTGTTTTTAGGTGGGGGGCAAGGTTTTTGAATTGCTGAGTCTTGCCTTTGTTTCACGCTTTTCTCTCTTTTTTTTGGCTCTTCAGCTCCTCCCGTCAAGCACACACACATCCCCAACCTATGATCTCGCCATTTCGTTTTCTCTCCCTCTTCATTCTGGAAACGAAGACAGGCACACACACATCAACCCCATCCACTCAGTTGTCTGTGAAATTGTGTCAGTGGGACAGAAACACGAATAAGGGCTCTCTTTAAAAAAATCTACTAAGTGGGTTTTAATGTACGGTAGTGCTGCCAAAAGTCGTGCGTATGTAGCTGAAGCCACGCTGTGGTCTCCCCTCTGTACAGCACTAAATGTGTGCATGTGTGTGTGTGTGTGTAGGGGGCGGGCGGTGGTAGGTAGCGGTACGGGGGTGCTGTTCTCTGCGGGCGGTGGGTGGGAGCAGGGGTAGCAGCAGAGGTCGTAGTGATGTCACAAGTTAACACACAATTTCACAAATGGCACTGGACCGCCACTTTGGGGGATCATCTTCACGCTCAGAGGCCATTCCCTCCCCACCCACGCTCGCCCCCGCTGTGAGGGCCGGGGTTACTGCTGCGACAGGGAGACATTTACCGTGTGTGTGAAAGTGCATATGAGTGTGCGTGTGTTGCAGGTGTTTGGAGTGTGTGTACTTGTGTGTGCTACACGTGTCCTGACACCATCAGCGACAGTAGGTAACCTTCAGTGCCTTACGCTGTACAGGACACAGTTCTGAGCACAGCACACACACTCATGTCCTCTTCACCCCCTCAGATTCACTCTGTGGACCCTCTCTCTCTCTCTCTCTCTCCACCCCCCCCCCCCCCTCCCCACCCTCCCTCTCTCCTGATGCCATCCTCATTGTATACTTGGCCCTTGTAACTCTTGTGTATATAATCCATAAAGTTTCTGAAAAACTCACCGTCTTCATCTGCTCTTCATTCCATCTTCCTGTCCTGCTGTTTTCCATGGTGTGCTCTCACATTGGGAAGGAGAGAAAGCCTATCAGAACTCACGGTTGCCCGCGCTCCACGTCTGTCCCAATAGCTAGTGCGCTGCCTCAGTAGTCAGCTGATTGGGACGCCCTACATTCCCACAGATATGTCACAAACTGATATTATTCAACGTCTCTGCTTGTTATATTTAACATCTTAACCCCCTCATTGGTTAAATATGCTCTCAGGAAAACAATTCAGGGTCGCCTAACACTTAATATATATATATATGATAAACAAATGGACATTTTTAACCCAATACAACATAGAATATAGAATATGCATATAAAAACTGTGTGAATCTGAAGTTGTTGTTTTTGTAAATCCCCAGATCCATGACTGTAAAGTTTGAAAAAGTCAGATTTTGAAGTCCAGACTCATCATCACTGGCATTTCATTAGAATCTAAAATAAAACTCAGTGAAGAAGAAGTTTTACTCCATAAATAACTTCAGCACTACAATCATGAGAAGTACAACACATTCAATACAGTTCAACTTTATTTACATGCAGTGACATCATAGAGACATTAATACATACAAATCCAAGGGCACTGAGGGTTTGTCAGTATGTTGACGTCATTGACGGCTGCGCGTGCGCTTCAAGGCTCCAGGTGAGCCAGGTGCTCGATGCTATGGCAACCGGTGACTCCTCCCCTCAGTACAGCAGTAGGCTGTGTGTGTGCTACCTTCAAAGGTCCCTTAAAGTGAAGCTCCCCCTCGTGTTACTGACAGGAACCAGAGTGGCATTTTAGTAACAGAACCCTGGTGATTTACATTCAATCGTTCCCTCTTCATGTTAGCTAGCTAGCCCGACCCATTAGAAACTAGCTAACATGCTATCCCACGAAAAACATCCATAGGGTTAGGGCTAAGAAAAATATAATACTATAATAAATATAATACTATTCCGTGTAATTATTTATGACAAATCCAAAATCTCTTCTCTCTACTCCGAAAGTCACCGCGATGTTACCTGATGACACACTCTCTCTCTCTCTCTCTCTGTGTCTCTCTCTCCCTCTCTGTCTGTCTGTCTCTCTCTCCCTCTCTCTCTCTCTCTCTCTCTCTCTCTCTCTCCCTCTCTCTCTGTCTCTCTGTCAGTCTGTCTCTCTCTCTCTCCCTCTCTCTCTCTGTCTCTGTCTGTCTGTCTCTCTCTCTCTCTCTCTCTCTCTCTCTAACTCACTCTGTCTGCCACGCACACATTCTCTCCATTCCTCCAGCTCATTGTTGCTCTTGCATCAAATGCCTGTAATACACGCCATGGACGCTGAGTGGCGACATTGAGCTTTGTTAGTTAGTGAGCTTGTACTGTAAATGTTTAGGTTGAATGAGTTCATTTGCCTCTGTGTTCTGTCTGCAGCGCGCGCACGCGTGTGTGTGTGTGTGTGTGTGTGCATTATGTCTCTGCACTGATTCAAATTGATTCCTGAGAGACACGGTGTAGTGTCTCCAGCTGTCGCCATAGCAACCCTCAAGGCCTCTCTCTCTGCCACTCTCTCCCCCATCCATCTCTTTCTTTCTTACCCACTCCCCCCTCCTCTCTCTCTCTCTCTCTCTCTCTCTCTCTATCTCTCTGCCTCTCTCTCCCTCTCTCTCTCTCTCTATCTCTCTGCCTCTCTCTCCCTCTCTCTCCCTCTCTCTCCCTCTCTCTCCCTCTCTCGCTCCAATCCATCCCATCATCCACCAGAGAAGTTGCTTTGAGAAGATCCGTGCTGAGAGCAGCGTTACCCTTGCGCCGCCCTGCTGGCTGATCTATGCCCTCTCCCAAAACATCTTGCTGTCCCACAGATTACATTATTTGCAGCTCCTGTATTCCAGAATATGCTGGTCAGTTACAAACAAACCAGAATATACAAAGACTGGCACGTTTTTGTCAACAGTTGAGTCCAGCTGATGTTTAAGACTAATCTGAGTGTATTGGCTCATGTCATGTAATTGTAAACAACCATTTTCCCTCATCCTAGGTTTTTACTCTTGTTTATCAGTTGAATTCCAAACCTTTTCCATAACTAGTAAAGCTTTTTCCACAAGCATGTAATCCAACTTGAAGAACCATGGATTGGTAGGATCATCAAACACCGCTCATGTCCTGCGTCTTCATGTTCTTTATTGTTGTCAGAGCAGGCCTGACTGATCCAACAGCCAATTCAATCTTCAGCAGCATTCTGAGCCCCTTCTCAGTCTGTCCGAACAAACACTGCCACAGCAGCAATCAACAAAAATGGAAAAGGCAACCGAGGTTATGCACCGGAGAAATGTGAGGGACGGAAGCAGAGAGGAGCAGGTGACTGTGACAGGTTTGATGCCGGTGTCCAATAAGGTTTTCTGATCTGCTTTTCCTTTATATCAGCTCACTGATATAAACATTTAGATTCCAAGCTTTTATATTTAAGCTTTGAGATTATTGGCATCCAAAACAAAACGAGCTGCTTATGCTCGCTCATCCATTTAGCTGCACCCGTAAACTCTCAGCGCGTCCTCTAAGGTGCTTTGCTTCACATTAGTACCACATTTGTTTTGGAAGAGTACACAGACCTGCAATTCTGTCAAAGCAAAGCAAAGTAAAGCTCCCATATTTACCACAAAGGGCTAAATGTCACGTCTTCGCTCTGTCAAGTCAGATTTCAGTCCGGAAGCGAGGCGAGCGAAAGCACGGTGGAGAAAAAGTCTCACAAGCAACGACCCGACCATCCCATCACCATGGCAACCATTCAGCACGTCCAGTAGAAGCCGCGCCAGTGCCACAGTAGAAATCCATACAGGAAAAAATAAGAAAAAATAAACATACATGGCAATTTAAGATAAAAAGAGAAAGTATTTAATTACAGAATTGCATGTGCAACGTGCATGCCACTATGTGGGGTAACAAGTCAACTTCAGGAAATAAAAAAATAAATATCAAGAAAAAAGTATATATATATATATATATATGTAAAAATATATATAGATAGATGTTTTTAAGAGCAACGTGTTTCTTTTTTCTTCTATTTTTAAAAACAAAAAAACATAAAAAACCTGACCCAAAAAAAATACTTCTGACAAAAAAATGGAAATGACTTTGGTGATGAAATCAAAGAATGTTTGTTTGTTATATTTGCCAGTTATTTCACGGGGGGGGGGGGGGGGGGCAGGTAACACTTAGAGTAACGTTACAAAAAAGGAGAAAAAACGATTTAAAAAAAACAAAGGAACAGGAAACTTTTCCCATTGAGAGTAAAGAGCTGCCTGAACCTGAATCTGGTGATGTTATTCCCGTTTATTCCAGCTATGAAATCCCCTCTCTCCCTCGCTCTCTCTCTCCCTCTCTCCCTGCCTCTCTCTCCCCCCTCGCCCCCTCTCTCTCTCTCTCTCCCTCTCTCTCTCTCTCTCTCTCTGTCTGTCTCTCCTCGCTCTCCCTCCCTCGCTCTTCCTCTCTCTCTCTCCCTCTCTTGTTTCTTCCTCTGCTGTTTCTACCAGTGCATTTTGTAATTTCAAACAGAACTCTTCCTAAAGAACATGAATAAACCAGAGAGAATGCATTCTACCCACCCTCCGTCTCCTTTATTGCAGCGAGCAGCACACACGCACACACACGCACACACACGCGCGCACGCACACACACGCACACACGCGCACACACACACGCGCACACACGCACACACGCACACACACGCACACACACGCGCACACACACACGCACACACACGCACACACACACACACACACACACACACACCCTATCAACCATTTGAAGACCTATGAGTATACATTTAGTAAGAATATCCCTAAACTATGTTTTTATTATTTTGTGTAATATTTTGTATTTTATTCAATTTAAAACAATGTTTCTTTACGTCATCCTCATTATGGTTGTAACTGTATTCTGTTTTGTTTTATAACTTTTTATTCATATATTTTAGGTATTCAGTGTTTTTTATACATTATTCTTGTATTTCTTTATTTGATGCAATGATTTAGGTCTCTATGATCTGTGTGTTTGTCTGGATGAAAGGAACATAAAACCACAAAGAGACGACTCATCACACACACACACACACACACACACACACACACACACACACAAACACACACACATACACTCACACAGCTGCTGCTGTTCTGGTTTCTGTTGTTAAATAGAAATGAGTCCAAATCAAACTCCCACGCTCTCAGAGTGTGACTGAGCCTCCACACACTCCCTCCTCCCCTCTCACTCCTCCTCTGCGTCTACGTCTGGCACCACGTCACTGATCTGGGCTGCTCCACACACACACACACACACACACACACACACACACACTGCTCCCTCTGTAGTCATTTTATTGATTTTATTGACATTCCACCTCCTTCCTTTTTCCTGCCCGCCTCCCCCTCCCCTCTTTCACCACTTCCTGCAGCCCCCCCCCCCCCCCTCCCCTCTCCCCTCCTCCCCTCTTCCTCACATCTGTCCCTCTAAACATCACCACCCCCACCAACCCACTTACTCACACACACACATGCATACACACACACCCCTTAAGGACACTGAGAGCATTATGGCTTCCCTCGGCTACCTCGCCACAAAGACACACATACACTCACATACACACTTTAATGACATTTAAGGATACACACACATTGCCTCACCCAATCAGCCTCTTTCTCTCGCTCTCTTCCTCTCACACACACACACACACACAGTCACACACATTCACACAAGGACAGATTTATTGAGAGCTGTGTCCTTCTGCAGCCATTATGTCTCAAAATACACTCCTCCTACACATTCTGTCGCCCGCCGCCATCAGCACATCACTTCCTGTCTCTGTCTCCAGCCAGAGGCACCCAGACACACATCTCTCTCCCTCTCTCTCTCTCTCTGTCTCTCTCTCTCTCTCTCTCTCTTACTCATTCACATTCATAGTTAGTCAGTCCTCTGTACACACACACTCATCATTGTGCCAGAGGAGGAGATGCATTAGGTCACGTGTTCACAGCCACTTGACATGTGACGGTCAGATGATGAGACTAAACACACAAACACATGCCAACACAAAACTGCTTCCTTCTCCTTTCCAGAGAAACACAGACTGACTTCTTACTCATGTTTCACACACACACACACACACACACACATTCTGCTCACATTGTGGTGTACCCATGGATGTTTGGATCATGTAAAAGATAATCGGTGTATACAATTATAAAAGGGGGGTTTGAGGGGGGGGGGGGGGGGCTATAACATCTGCTTCTGGCCCCCTAAAGGCCAGGGCCGGCTCTGCTTCTGTTATTTGTTTTTCTGTTAGCCAGTGCTGAATCTCCTCAGAGCCAGATGACATCCTGATAGGTCAAACACACGCACACACGCACACACGTCTTGAGCATGCGTGCGTGCGTGCGTGTGTGTGTGTGCAGGCAGGAATGTAGCGCTGTAGGTGGATACATGCATGCATCCTGTGTGAAGACATTTCCTGTGGCGTTCTTTTTTTAGCTCGGAGCTGTTAGCGCCTGCACGTCACTGCTGCTGTCTGGCTTCTGCACGCTGCATGCTAAGCAGCTGAACAGGCATCAGCCGCCCGCAGCCAGACACCTGCATCGACGTCAGGACAAGGGATTCATCCATGCATTAGTGACTTACACATGAGATACACAGCTCAATATCCACACACACACACACACACAACCACTGAACACAACAAAGCCTCCAAAGGCTACAATCAATTTATACATTAGGTGACCTATGAACCCTCTGTATGTTGTCATGGATCTCTATCCTATAGTCACTTACGGGTGTCGTCTCTCCTCAGTCTACAGCTTGCGTGATGTCGCCACATGAAGTGAAGTAGCCCATAGAATGTTATGGAGAACATGCAAGGAATCGAGAAGATATATTTAGCTTTTATTGAGCTCATTGAGCTTAACATGTATATCTGTGCACCCCTGATGTACTTCTTCACTTAAATATAACACACAAAGAGCTCTTGTTGTTGTTGTTGTTGTTGTGAATAAGTCACCATTTTGGTTTCCAGTGCGCACACATTGAACACAGACTAAAAGTTGTTAATCTAATAATATATATTCTTAGGCCATAGACAACCATCCAGGTTACCAAAGGTAGATGGTGAGATGGTAGCAGAGACTAAAGACGGTCCTGCCACCACACCAAAACACTCAGTGCCACTGGACCTGGGTCAGTAGGATCTGGACCAGCAGGGTGTGGATCAGCAGGATCTGGATCTGGTGGTCCCTCAGTCCTCTTCAGATAGAGGGTCTATGCCTCCAGGCAGAGCCGAGTGTCTAGCAGGACAACAACTACGCAACTAGCTGCATCATCTAGCTGAGATGGATCTATTAACACTCACAACACACAAACAAGCACATTTGTGTGAAATGATGATTTGTTCAGTGTTTCACAGAAATGCTCAAGGACATTGTGCAGCGTTATTTCTGTCAGTGGCTCCACAGAACACCGTGTACCAGTGCTGCTGTACCAAGCTATGAATAACCTGAAGCTCCAGACAAACACACATCAACTACACATCTGCTGTGACAGAAGGTGCGTTTGATCCAAATCAAGAGGAGGGCGAAGATTACACCACCAAGTCTGGAGTCAACCATTCACGTCACTAAATGATTTTTGGATCTCCGTCCCTTGTGTCAGATGGAGCCTTTTGGAGATATTTGCCATTCACTTCGCAGGCCTGTCGGCCTTTGAATGGATGCATGTTGCAACGCTAACATAGAAGTTACGCAGACAACAGTAACAACTCAATGTATCTTCTGGATTCACAAATACAAGTGTGTTACACTCTGGTCAATGAAACGTTGAGAGTGCAATAGGAACTTCCAGTGGGATTATACAGAGGTACAAAAAAGGCATGCAAGGCAATACAAACAAACAGTCAACGTTTGGTTACAGGAGACAAATTTGGTAATGAGATGTGGCACTTTTTTTTAGAAGGCCCTCTCAACTTTGGCAGCCAATAACATCAAAACCGTGAGAGAAATACAAAATAAAGATTTAACTCAACAAACATGAACAAAGATGAACAAAACATCTGTTAAACTTTTTTTTTAGTTCTCTTACTTAGGGTTCATCACTCAGCCTCTTGGATTCTGATCTGAGCGTCTGCGCCGCAGTCACACAGAGATGAAATCTGATCAGAACAATCCAAGCTGTCACACCTGTAGAGATGCAGCACAAGGTTGAATCCAGGAGAGAATAACCGAGTCAATATTAACCCCTCGCACTGTGAGAACCACATCTGGGAGGTTTTGATGTTTCGTGTTAAGCCCAAAATGAGCCAGGCATCTGGGTCAGGGGTCAAAGTCTGTTTACATTCAGCCTGTTGTGCTGCCTGGACTTTAAACTGTGTTACTGTTGTTGATATTGAGGATGAAGGTGATAAGATAAGATAATAACAAACATCAATAATCACAAACACCAAAAATACCGTCTCCATCTGCATCACAATGATACGGTTCTACCTCCCAACTCTTCCTCCATATCATAATCATCCTCATCACTACTCATTATCATCATTTCAATCGATCAATTAGGATTTTGATTAATCAATGATTATAATCTAATCATCAAAGCTGCTTCCTCTTTGAGGTTGTTGTTATCTGTGCACAACAATGATATCGAGTTCAGGGTGATGCTGACCGTCACAGAGTGTAATGACAACGGCCATCAGCGTCACGTTTCTGTGTGTGTGCGCGCTTCCACACCCAGGAAGTAAGCAGGAATCTGGGTGTGATGGTGAAGATGATGAAGACGCCCTCAGGTCTCTTTGTGTTTTGCCCCAGCTGTTCTGTTATTACGCAACACCTTATTATCCCGCTTGAGTCGGTGTCAGGTCATGTTGGGAAGGAAGGATGACTCAACATTCTGTCATAATCCACAGGAAACAGCCCCGGTTCAGCACCTGGGAGCTGTGTGTGTGCGTGTGCGTGTGCGTGTGCCTGTGCGTGTGCGTGTGTGTGTGTGTGTGTGTGTGTGAGAGCGAGATTAGTAGCAGTGAGATAGGCTGGCACTGGGTTACACTGACCTCCTTCCTTATGACAAAGGAATGACCCTGGGACAGGCGTGCGTGCGTGTGTGTGCGCGTGTGTGTGTGGTTTAGAGTCCATTACACCTCCAATATATTAAACCCAAGAAAGCAGGACAAGAAAATACACTTTCCATATATTTATTACAAATATTTACACTGTTTCTGACTGCACAGAAATAAAAAGCAGCTTTAGTGTGAGGTATCATTATTATTACTGTTGTTCCTTCACAGGTGGGACACAGAAACATTGACAGAGCACCATGAAGATATGATGTGGCCATAATAATAGGGACAGGCACCGGGTGTACAGCAGCACTATCGACTTATCAAAGTCCACTCTGGTTCTGTCTGTGTGTGTGTGTGTGTGTCATTGCTCCTTCCTCTTTCTGACATATGTGTAAAGGCAGGAAATTCCCTGAAGTCTGCGAGTGTGTGTTTGTACAGTGTGTGTGTCTGTGTTGCAGTGGTCAACCATTCACTCTGCTGTGAATCACATTGTTCCTCTGATTCACACATTCACACACTTTGAGTCAGCAGCAGTCACTTGTTTAGACCAGTAACTAAAGGTGAATCAGCGCGGTGGGGGACAACAACAGTCCTGGTTCCCCCCCCCCTCCGGGCCCCTCATACTTCCGGGCCCCTCTTGGCTCGCCTGAAGCCCGGCCCGGCTCTCCGTTTCCTTCCACGTCAGCTCGGCAGGCACGCTCGGTCTCAGCCGGAGAGGTCGGCGCCGTGGCCTCGGTAATCCCTCAGTCCCGGGACTGCCAATGTAGGTCAGCTCCGCGGCGCGGCGCGCTCAGAGATCAGACTCGCCCTTAAGGTCGTCGAGGAGTTCAATCACTCCGCTCTAGAGTCCATTTGGAAGCTATTTTCTCCCTCCATCTGTTCAGAAGGCAGGTATAACCCGATTTAGGGACAAAGAGGCAAGAGAGTCCCCGACCGCGGCGCGACAGCTGCCCGGCGGGGCCGCATACCTCTCCTCCCCGGGCTCCAGCCTCGCCCTCTTGCTGGGAAGGAAGTCAGGCGCCGCCGACGCCTTGCCCCGGCGTTTCCTGGACTGCCTGGCGGGGCAAAAGTTCTCTTTGTCCTCTGCAGATTCCGTATCACACCCTTCCTCCTCCGTGCTCGGTAGCTCCTCAGTGGCCGCGCCGGATGAGAGCAGGGGCTCTGGATGAGTTTCCGCCTCCAGTCTGGCTTGTTCACCCGGCCCGGAGCTGCCGGTGTCCATCGGCTCATCCGCGGCGGGCTGCGGCTCGCTCTCGCGGGAGGAGTGGTAGATGTCCCGGGCTGATCTCATGACCAGTGAGACCAGCAGGCTCCGGTGGAGTCTCAGCCCGCCTCTCTGACTCCTGGAGGCGTACAGTTTGCTTATCGATACGGCGAGAATCCGCCTGGCTTCGGCGTTCACTTCCATTGCGCTCGCTGCACTCATTTTAGCGCGTTTACACACGGCTGAGGTGTCCAGAGGTACTTCAGTTAGTCTCCTTGTGACTTTATCTCTCGCGGGATTTGTACAGATCTCTCGCGTTGTTGTACATGCAGGAATGAGGGCGCGTGAGGGGCACCGCGGCTTTTTATGCTCTCTCTGACGTCATTCTGACTGCGCGAGAAACAGGGGCCGCCCACACCTGCTGTAACACACACACACACACACACACACACACACACACGATCTCTTTAATCATTTACTTCTGTTCATTCCTTCCTATCATTAAACGACAATGAGCGCAGATCCCAGGACGTGAATGACTGAGATCCCTCACAGACAACAACAACAATGGCGTCGAGTGCCTGTGCTAATGCAGGTCGATTCAGATCCGTGTGCGTGTGTGCGTGTGTGTGTGTGTGTTATAGCCTATACAACCAATATCTAAACAATCACAAACTGACCTAATTAGAGGGCAGTTGTATTGGGACGTGATTTACCGGCAGGAACAAAAACAAAGACAACAGTATATAAAAGAAGGAGGAGTCCAAAAGAGTGAATACTCGCGTAAAAACCCGCTCAGCATTTCGAGGAAATGACGTCAGAGGAGGAAGCGTGTCTCCAATTTCACGGGAGTTTCTGCTGCTCTCTCTCTCTCACTCTCACACACACACACACACACAACCACACACACACACATCACGTCACTCTCAGACTCCATATATGGTCCATCCGGCAGCGAAGCCCCACGGCTCAGTGGAAAAGCTGTGACGCGAACGCGCAACCGCACTCCCCCTCCCTCTCTCCCCCTCCCTCTCTCCCCCTCCCCCTCCCTCTCCCCCTTCACTCTCGCTCTCCGATTGCGTAATCTCAGCACCATATAAGGTGATGTCACCGGTGTAAATAAGGTTACTAAGCAGCGGCACGGCGGAGGTCAAACGCCAGGCAGCTGTCAGTCTGTCAAGCATCACGGCGGTGCTTTCAAGTGCCGCAGGAATTATTTGTCGACCATGTATCGGACTCGGAAATTGGATTATTCTTAACGAAATAAAGGGTTTGGGGGTCAAAAATTCAAAGAATGGCAGAAAGGAAAGAGAAAAACAGTTACACACTGTTACTGTTGTGCAACAAGACATCACAGAATAACCAATAAATAACAGAAACAAATCTAACACACATCGAAGGTATCTCTACATTGTGTTGTGATTATGTGAACATCACTATAGAACTCTTTCCTACCGTACATAATTTAAGCACACATTTACACTTCATTTAACACTAATTGGCAATAATATGCAACGGTTTTGTTTGTGTTGATTTTGTTTTCCCCTTAATCTTAACCAGAAATATTTTTTTCTGCACAAAATGTTATGAGAAGCTGGTTTAAAATAATTGTTCTTTGGTGTCTAAAACGCTCCATAGATCCCATCTGAAACATCAGCTACAGTGTGTTGTTTGACCCTACAATATATGGAAAACATAACCATACTAACTACAGATACAAATGGTAAAGGTGGGAGATACAGGTGAACCATCTGAGGCTCTGTTGCACAGAGGATGAGTCGTTTCCTAAGATGAGTGCTGCTTAAGGAAAGGAAACAACTTTCAGGTCTGTACCCGACTGGTCACTATGGCGACAATGTTATGTGTGATTATACTCAGTACTTGAGGCCAAATGGGAGGGTTAGCGTGTGTTTGTGTGTGTGTGTGTGTGTGTGTGTGTGTCTGTGTGTGTGTGTGCGTGTGTGTGAGTGAACACCCACTGTTGTTGAGCAGAGGGTGGGGCAGGTTTTTCACTCTTGAGTATAAACAGGTTTGCTGTGTCTGGGAAGTGATCCAGTTGCCCAAATATGACATTTACAGGTGGAAAACATAGAAACATCTTTAAGGATTAATAACATATGATGGCAAATGTGATGTGTGTGCTTTTGAGAAGGGATTTATCTACATGATACAGCCGAGAAAGCCTAATCTTTTAGACCATTTCTCTCTGTTTTGTGCTTGACTATCCTCCTACTATACAGTTATAGTTGCAAGAAAGAAGATCTTCACTGCTGGTTTGTCTGTGTTCCTCTGTTTTGGCTACAGATTGCTCACCATGTTGTTGGGACATAAGTGGGAAAGCAATAACTACTAAATGTTTTGATGGATGTGTCTTCAAGAAGTTCCATTGTTTTCATGATGTCAATGATCAAAACACCTTGAACAGGTTGAACAGGTTCTGATAACCTTGCGTGGGCGAAGCAGACTGATGTTTGTGTCCTGGCATCATTAACCCTCTGGAGTCTGAAGCCAATTTTTGTTGTTACTTTCTTTCTACTCACTTCTTCGCCCTCGTCCTTTGACAGCTGGGATTGGCTCCAGCAGCCAGAGCATAAGCGGTGATAGATAATGGATGGATGGATGGATGGATGGATGGATGGATGGATGTTTGAAAAAGAAAATTATTCCCTTGTTTTTTTGAGACATCGTAAAAAAAAATGTTTTTACTTTTACATTTTAGACATGAAAGGTTTCTAAAATGGCACTTCCCTCATAATCTTGAAAATGCGGAATGAAATGTGTCTAGATGAGAGAGAGGCTTTTCTAGAAACTGGAAACAAAAAGCAAACTGTAATAATGACTTCATGCTGTTGAGGGTGTTCCTTCAGAAAAACCCTTCAATTCCAAAACAGCCACTCTACCTCCCTGAGCCACGCCGCCCAGAATACACCAATAATTTGTACTCATGACGTCTAAAGTAGGTCATTCCTACAGCGAGCACTTGAAGGCTTCTTGAGGGAACGGGTCTTTGTGTTTATTTATAGCTCAGCTTGTATGACTCAGGGTGAAAATGCTTCTTCCTACACTTGTTGACTTCCCGTGGTTTTCTTGTGTTATCCTGCGAGTTTAATACTTTGATTTCCTGCCCAAAATCCCAGTCTGAAAATAACTTTGAAACGTTCCATTCCGCAGATCCTGTTTGACCAAGTGATGAGCAGCATGCAGGTGGGTTCAGAAGTGCTTCAACAGTAAATTGATAAAGTAATATAGGTTTTAATCAAATTTACCTCTTGAATACAGAGTGCAGAGCTGTGGAGAAACTCAACCCGACACACACACACACACACACACACACACACACACACACACACACTCTGCAAAAAGAAATTGAAATGCAAACCAGACTATAGCTTACAGTACAAAGAACCAGAAAGCAAAAGGACAACACACACACACACTCTGTCTGTGTGTGTGTGTTGAACTGGTGTGACATTTATAACTTTGGCTGTGAAAATTCACAGGACAGGATGGGAGGAGGTGGAGAGGAGCAGAGGGGCAGAAACAGGAGAGAGACAGGAAGGAAGGAAAGGAACAGCCGTACTGGACAGGGTGCGATGGAGTGAGACAACCAACAGGAAGAAAGACAAATGGGAGGGACAGGAAAGAGACATGAAGATAATGCACACCCACACACATGCTATATGTCACTGTTATGGAAGTAGAATTTGGTGAACCTGCATTTTGTTCCTGGTCACAGACGACTGAGCAGCTTTAGTTTCATCATCTTATGACTATAAGTGGAGTGTTTGTGTGTGTGTGTGTGTGTGTGTGTGTGTGTGTGAGTGTGGGGGGGGGGGGGGGGGGGGGGGGGGGGGGGGTCACTCAACTGCTTCTGCATATTCAACCTACAGACACCATTCACACATTGTTGGTTTGACTTCTGGCGTTCATATCCTTCATGTCAACATTCAACAGAACAATCTCCATTAAGGAGGACATGGACCTGCAGCTGGAGGACATGGACCTGCAGCTGGAGGACATGGACCTGCAGCTAGAGGACGAAAAGACGGTTCACAAACTGCAAGCACCGTCAAAATGTCACATCAGAGTCTTTAAATGCATCACCTTTACCCGTCACTGTGTACAGTGAGGCAATAATCTGAAACCACAGCTGGAGAGGAAGTCTCATCCTCATTCAACCAAATGGTTTCAAAATTCCACAAATCAATCCAGGTGATGGTGAATGCAAATCAAGCGCTCCACAAATGAATGGACTGCAACAGAAGGTTTGCTGCACTTATTAGGTTGAAAACCTTTTTTCCATCAAAGTGCTGCGACTGAAATGAGGCTGGAGTCAGTGTTCACTCTTCTGGAGGACTCATGCAGCCTTAAGGACCCAGACAAGCAGCTTTGAAACAGCCAGCAAGATGACATGAAACATTGATTATTTGGACTTCTGCTGGTCTCAGCTGAATCTCTTCCTCTGCTGTGTTGTGAGTCTTCACAGCCTGCAGGACGCTGGAGTCCAAACCAAAGACTCCGACCAGGATCTGAACCTGGTCCTTCCATCAGGCTGATGGACCTGTTGACATATTTACACCACAGGGGTTGGAGAGGTTGCTACAGCGCCCTGCAGTGGAGGCACGGGGCATGACAGGCTGTAAGGAAATAAGCTCCCCCTTCAGACTGTTGAAGTGACGCTGAACTCAAAATGGGACAAAGTGAAAGACGATGACTTGAGTCAAAGCTTAAGACACTAAAGCTTTAAGTACGCAAAGTGTTGCAATATCGATGTTCATTAAAAGTCAATGCACCAGTAAGTCAGTTTGACCAGAGCCCCGTTAGCCAGCACGTCTCCTGCTGAGTCCAGACAGGTCACAGCTTAGTCAGGCTCAGCTAGCAGAGCTACCTGGCCTCAGTCAAGTCAAGTCAAGTTTATTTGTATAGCCCAATATCACATACTATGTCTCAAAGGGCTTTACAGACCCACAACATCAGGACAATTCCCGACCCAGCCCAAAGCTGGGTCCAAAGATGGACAGGAAAAAAGGAAGAAACCTCGGTAGAGGCAATTCCATGAGAGATTCCCCTCCAAGAATGGCTGGGTGTGCAACATGAACTTCCAGTGGGATTATACAGAGATGCAAAGGCATGCAGGGCAAAACACATAAACCCTGCGTACCTCCGTGGATGCGGCCGTTCGTCACTGAAACAGCCACGGAGCTGAAACAGCTGGCCCATGGACCCGACACTCAAGGGTGTGGGGTCCAGGGCCAGAGAGGGGATCAGTGGACATCAGGAGACATAGGGAGTAAGGTGAGAAGAATGGAGAGGGATCTGTTAATGTGCCCCATCCTCTTACTACACTGAGACTGTCACTAACCAGAGTGCACTTAGTCTAACTGGGCCCTGAGCTTAACCTGGGTTAGCTAATCACTTTCCTTCAGGTAGGAGACTGTGCCACCTGCCCAATTAGCAGTTATTAAAGTTTACTAAAAACTTTGACTGGGTTTGTGGGAGGCACCTACTCTGCTGTGGCCCGTCCATCACACTAAAGGAGAAACTGACTTCATGCTACACTGCTACTTAGCTTCTACTCTGAGAGAGAGAGAGAGACTCTTTTGTTTCTCTCTAAAGGTAGGCTCGTGTTGGCAAACTATGACAAACTACATATGAAATGAAACACACGCACGCGCACACACACACACACAGAGACACACACACACACACATATATATGTATGCCTGCGGTCAAGGTTTCTGCGTCTTTGTGTGTGTGTGTGTGTGTGTGTGATTTGAGTGAAGACACAGACAAACTAGAGGAAGAACGTGCGCTTCGTCTTGAAGTGCGCATGCGCGGGACTTGAAGAGGAAGGAGCGTCATGTCGTTAGAAGACCCTTTCTTCGTTGTAAAGGGGTAAGGAATCATGTTTAAACGTCACCGTAAACACTCGGCATAACTCCAGCCGCTTCGGGGGGAGGAGGGGGGCAGGAGCGTGACACGCACCGTTGTTTGTGTTAAATCCGCGAGTTAGTTTAGTTAGCCAACATGCTAGCTGTTGCTAAGTAGCAGCAGTGCTAGTCTCTGCGCAGTGTTCGTGTGTGAATGTTTTGACTTTAGGAAGAGTTTGTGTTTCTGTGCCCGCTGTTATGTCACCACCGACACGACACGAGAGAACGTGCTGCCACGCGGACTGCAGAGAGCTGAGAAGTTGAGCGACAGTGTGAAATGTAGCCTCCATGTTTGTTTTGATTAAACGAGGGGCGTTGCTCTCATGGTGCCTGCGGGGAGGACGGGACTGCGAGAGGGAGGAAAGAGAGAGAGGGGGGGGAGAGAGAGATGGAGGGAGAGAGAGGGGGGGGGGGGAGAGAGAGAGAGGGGGGGAGAGGGAGACAGAGAGAGAGAGATGGAGGGAGACAGAGAGAGATCGAGGGAGAGTGAGAGAGGGGGGGAGAGGGAGACAGAGAGAGAGAGATGGAGGGAGGGGGGAGAGAGAGAGATGGAGGGAGGGGGAGAGAGAGAGGGAGACAGAGAGAGAGATGGAGGGAGGGGGAGAGAGAGAGGGAGACAGAGAGAGGTGGAGGGAGGGGGAGAGACAGAGAGAGAGGTGGAGGGAGGGGGAGAGACAGAGAGAGGGAGGGAGATGGAGGGAGGGGGAGAGAGAGGGGAGGGGGAGAGGAAGAGAGAGAGAGAGAGGGAGGGAGGGAGAGATGGAGGGAGAGATAGAGGGAGGGGGGAGAGAGATGGAGAGGGAGGGAGAGAGAGAGAGAGGGAGAGAGAGATAGAGAGATGGGGGGAGAGGGAGACAGAGAGAGAGAGATGGAGGGAGGGGGAGAGAGAGAGAGGGGGGGAGAGAGATAGGGAGAGGGAAGGGGAGAGAGAGGGAGGGAGGGGAGGGGGAGAGAGAGACGCTTGGAAGAGGAAATCAACAATGAACTTTCATTTGACCATTACTCTTACAAAGTGTGTGTGTGTGTGTGTGGTGTGTGTGTGTGTGTGTGTGTGTGTGTAGGGAGGTACAGAAGGCCCTCTCTCGTGCTCGGGGGCTGTTTGATAGATGGGAGGAGCTTCTGCAGGATGGGACACAGGTGAGCCCAGCTGGGATACTGAAAGTGGGCTGGGGACGGTCTGACCCCCCTGTGAGGGTCTGACCCCCTTACCCCCCTGTGAGGGTCTGACCCCCCTGTGAGGGTCTGACCCCCCTGTGAGGGTCTGACCCCCCTGTGAGGGTCTGACCCGAGGGGAGGTTCAGGGATGTCTTATCAGTGATATGGTTAGATAATATGCAAGATTGTTTTCTGGAGTCAGTGTAGAACATGTGTGTGTGTGTGTGTGTGTGTGTGTGTGTGTGTGTGTGTGTGTGTGTGTGTGTGTGTGTGTGTGTGTGTGTGTGTCTGTGTGTGTGTGTGTGTGTGTGTGTGTGTGTGTGTGTGTGTGTGTGTGTGTGTGTGTGTCTGTGTTCTGTAATCCCAGGTCAGCCGGGATGAACTGGACTGGAGTGCCAATGAGCTGAGGAACTGTCTGAGGGCCATAGACTGGGACCTGGAGGACCTCAGTGAGACCATCAGTATCCTTCAGAGAGAGTGTGTGAGGGAGAGAGAGGGAGAGAGGGAGGAAGGGTGGGTGTGTGTGAGAGAGAGAGAGAGTGAGTGAATGTGTGTGAGTGAGTGTTTGTGAGAGAGGGAGAGAGTGTGAGTGAGTGTGTGTGAGAGAGAGTAAGTGTGTGAGTGTGGTGAGAGAGAGAGAGAGAGTGTGTGTGTGTGTGTGAGAGTGTGAGTGTGTGTGTGAGAGAGTGTGAGAGAGAGAGAGTGTGAGTGTGTGTGTGTGAGAGAGAGAGAGTGTCTGAGAGAGTGAACGTGTGTGTGTGAGAGTGAGTGAGTGAGTGAGTCTGTCTGTCTGTCTGTCTGTCTGTCTGTCTGTCTGTCTGTCTGTCTGTCTGTTTGTGTGTGTGTGTGTGTTGTGTGTGTGTGTGTGTGCGTGTGTGTCTGTGTGTGAGAGTGAGTGAGTGAGTCTGTCTGTCTGTCTGTGTGTGTGTGTGTGTCTCTGTGTCTCTGTGTGTGTGTGTGTGTGTGTGTGTGTGTGTGTGTGTGTGTGTGTGTGTGTGTGTGTCTGTGTGTGTGTGTGTGTGTGTGTGTGTCTGTGTCTGTGTCTGTGTGTGTGTGTGTGTGTGTGTGTGTGTCTGTGTGTGTGTGTGTGTCTGTGTCTGTGTCTGTGTGTGTGTGTGTGTGTGTGTGTGTGTCTGTGTGTCTGTGTGTGTGTGTGTGTGTGTGTCTGTGTCTGTGTCTGTGTGTGTGTGTGTGTGTGTGTGTGTGTGTGTGTGTGTGTGTGTGTCTGTGTCTGTGTGTGTGTGTGTGTGTGTGTGTGTGTGTGTGTGTGTGTGTGGTC